>NC_052360.1:70815105-70844747 GCF_009727055.1 Benincasa hispida | reverse complement strand
TGCTATGCAGTGCTCCTAAGTCTAGGAATGCAATGTGTTGAATGCAAAAGTGTCCATAGAGCTTATCTCTAAGTCTCTTCTCTTTTTCCTATGCGATGATGCAAGATGCACACAAAGACAAGGTGACAGCACACAATCATATCCTATCTCTAGGATGCATGCGATGCGTTAATAAAAACAGTTTTTATTTCTAAGCTCCTATCTCTTGATTATTGCATTGGAGCCTAGATTCTAACCTGACTTTTTCAAGCCTAGAATCCTGTCCTTAGACTACCTTCCCGAGTATTTCTAATGAAGGAATGAAGCATACATAATATAAGATAATCGATAGAATGAAGATTCCCAGTTATTGCTAGCTAAATGCTTTCTCAACCCATTCGACAGATTTAGCTGCTTATGCGTAATAACAGAGAGTGAACAGATATAGAGAAGTAAATTCCATTTCTATAGATGAGTTTGAGTACAAAATAACAATAGAAGATAAGGATAGAGAGAGTCTGGTAGCAATCCCTTGCTTCCCAAGGCTTTTACACTGTCAACTCTATTCGGTTCAAAAAGATATTCTTGCTTCCGCAAGAGCTAGCCCTCTTTTTCTGATCTTGAAGCTTTCGGCACTCTTCCAAGTTCATCGGAACGATCTTGTCGGCACAATCTCACTTCTCTGCTTCCGCCTTAAAATAAAAGAAAATCTAAGAACAAGGCTATTTCTAACTATGGAGAAAATTATCTAAGTATCCGAACTTGCTGAACTAGCTGAACAACTGAACCAGCTGAACTCTTTTTCTAATGGTTGCCTTTGGTATTTATAGAGCTTCGGGGTGAAAGGCGGCTTCTCTCTTATGATTGCACAGATGAGATGTCTTTAATTCTCTGACTGATGCACCGATATTTGTCATCGAAAAGCTAGTGTACTGTTATCGTTAGTGGCTTGTTCAATTAATTTGGATCCGACCGTCATCAACTTTCTATCCCATCGTTGATTAATATGCTTTTCAACCCAGATGCGGCCCATCAAGATTGCGCGGGTCTATGCGGGCAATCCTTCTTGAGCAGATGTTTGCGAGCACAAATCACCGCAAAGCCTACGGTAATGTTTCGCTCGACCATTGATTTCTTATGATTCCGCTTTCCACCTTGCGTTAACGCATTATTCTGGATAAAATACAAAGTTAACTGATCTATGCGATGGACGCATATGACAGCAATGTCATGAACTTAAGCTTTTTGGACGCAATCTAACATATTTCATCAAACGCAAACCTTCATTGTTTAATAACTTAGCACTATAATAACGTGCATTTCTGCCCGTTATCACACCCCCAAATTTAAACAATGCTTGTCCTCAAGCAATAAGCTAAATATTTCTATTAGAAAGTCTGTCGCAATCTCTTTTCCTAGATTTTCCAAGGATACTTCATTCAAATCCTATATACCGAAAATTCCTTAAGTCTTATTCAAGTCTTCTTTCTTAAAATATTTCTAAGACCTAGGGACTGCAAGTTTAACCTTCAAAAGAACTTTACTAGATTCTAAGGACATCACATGATTTATTTCAAAAGGAACTTTTTTCACTAGGGTGTGAAATGATTTTTATCCTTGCATATTTTTTACATTATATTTTTCTCTGATCTTGCGCTGATCCAAGTGTCTTGCCTTCGTTTTGGCTTTGCCCCCACGTGTGTCAGCGAACATCCAACTACGAGCAAGGCGCTCTTTCTCAAACTTAAACTCATTACCTTACTTTGGCAGCGGAGTTGTGGTCATTTATTTATGGGTTGATCCTGGCAATTTGCTTTCGTTTTTGGCTTGCCCCACGTGTGTCATGCGGACATCTCACTACGGGTAAGTGTCTTACAACTTAACTGTCTTATCACAACCAGGTTTGTTTCCCCCAATTGTGATTGATAGTGGAGTATGTTATTCTCAAAGTTTTCCTTTTTTTTTTTTTCTTTTTAATAGAAGCTAAAAATAGCAAGGTTTGAAAATAAATACCTCACCCCCACATTAAAATGCGACAATGTCTTCATTGCCAAAAAGATTGAAAGGAAGTATTTGGCAATTTTCTTAGGAAAGTTTGTTAAAGAGTCCAGTTTGAAGAGAAAGCTAGATAAGGCCACTAACTCTAGAAATATTTCTAAGGTGACTGTCTCTCTCCTTCAAGATGTATTCGGGATCTGTCCGCAAGTAGGAGAGTCTCTGTCGTAGATGTAAGTGTGCCAATACTCAATCGTTTGAAGATTGATAGCGGCATTATGTTTATACTCGCCCCAAGATCACATAGTGCTTGGCCACTGTAGTCCTCCCCAATGGAGCATGGTATCGTGAAGATTCCTGGGTCGCACTTTTTTTTGTGGGATCATAGCATTTTGCGTTATTGCCACTTTTGTGATCTTGTCTTCATCATTTTGTTTCTCTTTCAATCTTTGCGGAGCTGGTGGTAGTTGGACTTCTTTTGTCTCATGATCTAGAGGCTTGAGAATGAACGCAACTTTTGGTTTCATTTGCTCAGGCTCTTCTGAATTACAAGTCAACGAGTCTTCGGTTGTCACCGCATTCAAGTTGGTCGTGATGGGTTCCACCCTTACTTCCGCAGTCATTTTGTTGCTTAGCAAGGAGACTGCTAAGCATTGTTTCTTCCCTGTACCCTCAACGTTGCGTGGAAGCTCAGTTGAGCTCGGCAAAGCTCCTTGTGGTCTATTTTTTAGCTCGCCTGCAATTTATCCCAGCTGAATTTCGAGATTTTGAATGGACGTTGCTTGATTCTGAAGCACTGATTCGTTCTTCTCAATGTACTTCTTCAACAAGTTCTCTAAGGACGAAGATTGTGGTGTTTGTGAGTTGTTAGCTTGGTTATGCGTTGGATCGTTTGTTTGCGGAAAAAATCTGGGTGGCCCTCCTTTTTGCGCCATTGGTTGGAAGTTTTGTTGTTGATTTTTCCACGCAAAATTTGGGTGGTTTCTCCACCCAGGGTTGTATGTATCGGAATAGGGATTATTCTTTATGAAGCATACTGACTGCGGATTTCCTGGGCATTCTTCCATCGAATGAGTGTCTCCACAAATGACACAACTTGCGGTCGTTTGAGCAATTACGTTGACCTGCTCTTTCTTCACTCCCTTGCTGTTAATTGCGATGCCTTGTATCAAACTCATCATCGCAGTCATTTGATTTTGAAGGGATGCGATGGCCCCGTTTTTTGCGTCATTGTCTTTAATTCTTAATCTTTGATCGCTTTCTCGCAAATCCTCGTGATTTTTGGAAATACGATCAAGTATAATTTTGGCCTCCTCATATGTTTTGTCAAGCAGACCACCAGTTGCTGCCGCATTAGCAGTGGTCTGCGAAGCAGGGTTCAGTCCTTGGTAAAAAATCTCCATCTGCAAGCAGTCTGGTAAGCCGTTATGTGGACAGTCTCTTACCATCTTGAAACTCGCCCAGGCATCGCTGAGCGATACGTCAGTTTCTTGTTCAAAATTTGTTATTAATTTCCTTCTCCTAGCATTATCGGTTGGTGGGAAATACTTCTTCATAAACTTTTCCACCACTTGTTCCCACCATTTTCTAGCTTGATCGCATAAGAAAAATGGGAACAAAGTAAGTCGAACTTCCTCGGTGGAGATATTCGAGAACACAAAAGTGTTGCAGATTTCTATGAAGCTCTGGAGGTGGGCGTGCGGGTTTTCGCCACGTCTCCCTCCAAACTACCTAGCAGCCTGATTCATCTGCAGCATTATCGGTTTCATTTCAAACCTCGAACCATCTAACACTGGCTTCATCATTCCTGAAGATAAATCATAGAGGTTGGGCGACGCATAGTCCCGACTGAGTCTATTGCAGTCATTTGCCAGAAGGATGGGGTTGGCTATTATATTGATCACGTTTGTGGCTTTTTCTTCCGGTTGTTCTGCCATTCTTAGGGTTCTCTCTTGTTGTTGGTAGTTATCTCTCAGTCTTCATCGAAATTTCCTTTCAATCTTCGGGTCGTAATTCGCCAGAGATTGAAAGCTGTAAAGAAATCAGAAAAATTACCGTTTGAACACTGATTTGTCGAAGTCCCCGGCAACAACGCCAAAAACATGATGCGTTATTTTATGAGGTGAAAATATGGAATGAAATGTGGTGATGGAATTACATTAAGCAACAAGTTTTCCCAGTGGAATCCAAGTATAAACCCCACTGAGTTTCCTGATAAGTCCAGGATCGAACTCAGGGACTTGGAAAAACAGTATGCGGTGGTAATTTTCAGGAAGACTTTGCGGTAACCGGTAACTCAAATAGTTGTTTGGTGTTGTTGGTTGCAGTAATAGAATAAATAAATGCGACAGATTTGAGAAAAGTTTGATTATGCGATAGATGCACTAAGTATGCGGAGGAACGGGTTGAGAAGGTCTTTAACTAGCGTTACCTGGGAATGTGTCAGACTATGCGATCATGCTACACTCATGCAACAATAAATCATTTTCCAATGCAAATGCGATGCTCCTAAGTCTAGGACGCATGTGTTGAATGCAAAAGTGTCCATAAAGCTTATCTCTAAGTCTCTACTCTTTTCCTATGCGATGATGCAAGATGCACACAAAGACAAGGTGACAACACACAATCATATCCTATCTCTAGGATGCATGCGATGCATTAATAGCAAACAATGCTTATTACTAAGCTCTTATCTCTTGATTATGCGTTCTAATCTGACTCTCCCAAGCCTAGATTCTAACCTGACTTTTCCAAGCCTAGATCCTGTCCTTAGACTACCCTCCCGAGTATCTCTAATGGACGAATGAAGCATACATAATACAAGATAATCGCATAGAATGAAGATCCCTAATTATGCTAGCTAAATGCTTCTCAACCCATTCGACAGAGTTAGCTACTCATGCGTAATAAACAGAGAGTGAACAGATATAGAGATTAAATTCCATTTCTATAGATGAGTTTGAGTACAAAATAACAATGAAAGATAAGGATAGAGAGCCTGGTAGCAATCCTTTACTTCCCAAGGCTTTTACACTATCAACTCTATTTGGTTCAAAAGATATTCCTGCTTCCGCAGGAGCTGGTCCTCTCTCTGATCTTGAAGCTTCCGCACTCTCCCAAGTTCACCGTAACGATCTGTCAGCACATTCTCGCTTTTCTCGCTTCCGCATTAAAATAAAAGAAAATCTAAGAACAAGGCTATTCTAACTATGGAGAAAATTATCTAAGTATCTGAACTTGTTGAACTAGCTGAACAACTAAACCAGCTGAACCCCTTTTCTGAAGGTTGCCTTCGGTATTTATAGTGCTTCGGAGTGAAAGGCGGCTTCTCTCTTAAGATTGCACAGATGGTATGTCTTTAATTTTCTGATTGATGCGTCGAATATTTGTCACCTAAAACCTGAGTGTACTTGTTATCATTAGCGGCTTGTCAACTTAATTCGGATTCGATCGTCATCAGCTTTCTGTCCCATCATGATTAATTATGCTTTTCACCCAGATACGCCCACCAAGTTGCATCGGCTCTATGCAACAATCCTTCTTGAACAGATGTTTGCGAGCAAAAATCACCGCAAAGCCTTGTGGTAATGCTGCGCTCGATCATTGATTTCTTATGATCGAGCTTTCCGCCTTGCGTCAACGCATATTCTGCATAAAAATACAAAAGTTAATTGGTTCTATGCGATGGACGCATGCGACCACAATGTCATGAACTTAATGCTTTTTAGACGCAATCTAACATATTTCATCAACACAAACCTTCATTGTTGAATAATTTAGTACTGTAATAACGTGCATTTCTGCCCGTTATCAAACTGTGGTATACATTCTCAACTTTGTTCCTTCTAAGAGTGTTGCAAGAACACCTCTGGAGTTGTGGAACGGGCGTGAAGCTAGTTTACGTCACTTCCGCATTTAGGGTTGCCCAGCACATGTGTTTGAGGCAAATCCCAAGAAGTTGGAATCACGATCGAGGTTGTGCCTCTTTGTAGGCTACCCCAAAGGTACACGAGGAGGTTACTTTTATGATCCATCCGAAAACAAGGTGTTTGTTTCCATGAACGCTACTTTCTTAGAGAATGATCATATCAAGGAGTACAGTCTACGTAGTAAAGTCGTGTTAAGTGACCTTTCCAAAGAAACTACTGAAACTTCAACAAGAGTTGTTGAAGGATCTGCTTCATCAACCATAATTATTTATGATAGTTCATCTGGTAGGTCGGCTCCACCTCAAGAGTTGAAGGAACCTCGACGCAGTGGGAGGGTTACGAACCCGCCTGATCACTATCTGGGTTTCACGAAAATCCTAGCTATGGTAACAGATGGCGACGTTGAGGATCCACTGTCCTATAAAAGGCAATGGCGGATGTTGACCGAGATGAATGGGACAAAGCCATGAATCTCGAGATGGAGTCGATGTACTTCAACTCGGTATGGGATCTCGTAGATCAGCCTGATGGGATAAGACCTATAGGTTGTAAATGGATCTACAAGCGCAAACGAGGTGCTGATGGGAAGGTATAAACCTTCAAGGCTCGACTTGTGGAAAAGGGTTATACCCAAGTGGAGGGAGNGCAAACGAGGTGCTGATGGGAAGGTATAAACCTTCAAGGCTCGACTTGTGGAAAAGGGTTATACCCAAGTGGAGGGAGTCGACTATGAGGAGACTTTCTCACTTGTTGCCATGTTAAAGTTGATCTGCATCCTCTTGTCTATTGCAGCTTATTATAATTATGAGATTTGAAAAATGGACATCAAGACGACTTTTCTAAATGGCAATCTTGAGGAGATCATTTACATGGTGCAACCCGAAGGATTCATTGCCCAAGGTCAAGAGCAAAATGTTTGCAAACTGAATCGGTCCATTTACGGGCCGAAGCAGGCATCTCGATCTTCGAATATTCAGTTTGATGCTACGATCAAATCGTATGGCTTTGACCAAAATATTGATGAACCTTGTGTTTACAAGAAAATAGTCAACAGTTCAGTAGCTTTCTTAGTATTGTATCTAGACGATATACTACTCATTGGGAATGATGTAGGTCTACTGACTGCAGTTAAGAACTGGCTAGCGACCCAATTCTAAATGAAGGATTTGGAAGAAGCTCAGTTTGTTATGGGTATACGGATATTTCGGGATCGTAAGAACGTGCTAGCACTGTCTCAGGCATCGTATATTGACAAAATCTTGCTCAAGTACTCGATGCAGAACTCCAAAAAGGGCCCACTACCATTCAGGCATGGAGTCACTTTGTTTAAGAACATGTGTCCTAAGACGCCTCAAGAGGTTGAGGACATGAGACGGGTCTCATATGCATCTGTCGTTGGTAGTTTAATGTATGTAATGCTCTGCACTAGGCTAGACATCTACTATGTTGTGGAAATAGTCAATAGGTATCAGTATAACCCAGGTCAGGGTCATTAGACTGCAGTTAAGAACATCCTCAAGTATCTTCGGAGAACGAGGGACTACATGCTCATGTATGGGTCTAGGGATTTGATCCTTATTAAATACATGGTTTCTGACTTTCAGACTGATAAGGACTCTCAAAAGTCCACTTCAGGGTCAGTATTTACTCTTAATGGAGGAGTTGTAGTGTGGCGGAGTACTAAGCAAGGGTGAATCGCCGACTCCACGATGGAGGTTGAGTACGTAGTGGCTTGTGAAGCTACTAAAGAGGCCGTCTGGCTCAAAAAGTTCTTGACAGAGGCTGAAGTTATTTTAGATATGTCTAGGCCCATCACCATTTATCGTGACAATAGTGGTGCTGTGGAAAACTCCAAGAAGCCCAGGAGTCATAGGCGTGGAAAACACATAAAGCGGAAGTATCATCTGATCTGGAGACGTGATCGTCACGAAGATCGCCTCAAAGAAAAATGTTGCTAATCCGTTTACGATGGCTCTCACGGCTACAGTGTTTGAGGTTCACCTTCAGAGCATGGGTCTACAGGACCGCCCGCGGCTGGACTAGAGCAAGTGGGAGATTTTGTTGCACTAGGTTTTTGTGCCCTAGTTTATTGATTTATACCTGTTTACTTGTACTTCTCACTTCGCTTTAGGAAAAGTGGGATATTGTTGGGATTTGTGCCCTGAAGTCTCGTGTCCTGTAGTTTGTAAACAATTTTGTACGAACACTTCTGACGTATAATATATATGATATTTACTTCACTTATTGACTTTGCACATTTAGATGTTTTTTTATTTTACCACAAACCAATAAACTTAATATCTCTTGTTGTCTTTATGTAACTTAAGCATGTATATAGTGACATACAAGTGGATCATGTCTTAAATGACATCCAAAATAGTTTGTAGTATATGGATATAGGAGGGAAACCTTATTCTGATAACACTACGGATGCGACCCGCTTTGTGGAATAGTTACAAATGTTGTGATTTATCACAGATGGTCTGATCCTGATCATTCATGTAGTGGACATGTGAACGGAGGCGTCCTATACAAAGAGTTTATATAAGACCTGACCTCTAAGTGTTATTCTCTTGTCATATAACTTCGTTCATGACTGAGACTTCACTTCACTAGGATGACCATAGGTAACATGACCTCAATTTTGAGTGAGTTGGGAACTCCTACCATTGAGGATGGTCCTTTGATTTGCATGGGTACGAGTGGCAAGAGAGCCGACTCAAACCTACCATTTTAGGGGTTCGTCTGATTTAGAAGCTTGGAACTCAGCTTTACAAGATGAAGTTCACTCCTTCCCCAAAGTAGGGGTAAGTAGATAGATTGCTCTCTTAAGGATTGATCCCGGGGCTTGAACGATGTGGCGCCACACACTTTCTTATAGCCCGAGAGGTGTTCACACATAGTAGGACTATGTTGTATTGTTTATTAAAGGGATCAATGGTACTTGAGGAGGAAGATGTAAATACAAGGGCAAAACAATAAATTGACTGTTGTAATTACGAGCATCTGTAAAGGGTCATCGTACTAATGATTGGTTATATCCAAAGGACAAAAAAAATATATCTATGGCAAGAAGAGTTCAACTATCGGTCTTTAATGGAATGTTTGGCAGTTAACGGATGGTGGATATCGTGACTAAAGAGTTTAGTCAGCTATTCACGTACCGTTGGAGGTTCGAGCCATAGGTCCATAAGGTTCCCTTGGTAGCTTGGATACAAGTTGAAAGTCAGTTTTTAGGTCAATTTGAAATGTTCAAATTGACAAAAGGGAGTTCGATTATATATGCTGGAGTTCGATTATATATGCTATAATTGAACAAGTTAATTAAATATGATATAATTAACTTTATGTACGAGATACATTAATTTAGAGGAAATTGGATATGAATATGATTTATATTTAGTAGAGGAAAATATTATAATTAATATATGCTATAATTGAACAAGTTAATTAAATATGATATAATTAACATTATGTACGAGATACATTAATTTAGAGGAAATTGGATATGAATATGATTTATATTTAGTAGAGGAAAATATTATAATTAATATATGATATTAATTTATATGTTATGAATATGATGAGATCACATTCATTGGACGGTTATAAAGGAAATGGAACGACATCTCTTCTGTTCTAATAATGGATTAGTGCATTGAAAGATCACTTTGAGATGCATAAATAACTGATAGTGTGTTAAGCATGAGATGCGTGGACATTGTGAAAAAGAGTGTGTCATCGCTTAGAAAATTAGTGCCTGCACGATCGCTTACATATACGATATTGCTAAATGATCGCTTACCGATTACACATTCACGCGCTATTAACTAAACGACTTTTTACCTTTTCCTAAGCGATCGTTTAGCTCCCGGTATTTACTAAACGATCGTATAGACGATAGCTTAGTTTTTCCTAAGCGATCGTTTAGACGACTGCTCACCCTTTTCCTACACGATCCTTTAGACGATCGCTTACTTTTTCCTACACGATTGTATAATTCACATAAACGATCAAACATCTTGTCTATGCGATCGACCTCATCTCCCAGTTGCTTGATTGTTGTGTACGGTCTCTCTTCCTCCTTCCCTCCACCAAATCCGAACAAAGCCCACACTTTGGATTCTCACTCCAAGAATACTATGGGCTTCGAGTGGTGGTGTCATCTTCATTTCCTTCTGTTCAAGTGGTGATTGTTCGAGGTAGACGATTGGGTTTTAGACTCGCTGTGAAGAAGAAATCTTCATCTGGTATGATCTCTTGATCTCTTTAGTGTTATGAATACATATTAGTATGTCTGAATATATATGTGGTAATTTTGTCACAGTGAATTGGAAAGATCCGCTTCCACTCGTAGGTACTCTTGAATAAGAGTTCATTTACTAGTGACACTATCGAAACTATATAATAATTACAAATTGTTTGATCCAAATTGTTCATGTGGAGACATGTGAGTGGGGTATCTTATACAAAGAGTTCATATAAGACCAGATTGGGGAATATTTAATCTCTCTTTATAAATCCATTAATTGAAGAGATTAATATTTCATAGGGTGATCATGTGTGACTCAATCTTAATCCTGAGTGATTTACGAAATCCTGTCTATGAGATTAGTTCTTTGATTTACATGGATGAGAGTGGCCAGAGTTGTCAATTCAATAAGCTTACCATTTTAGGGACTTGACTAAATGGGGAGTTAGAAATATAACTTCACAATATGGAATTCAACTTCACAATATGAAATTCACTCAATCTCGTATGGGGTAAGTAGATGAGTAATTTCCTTAAGTGATGATTTTGAGTCTTGAACAAGGGGCCCTACCCTCTCAAATTGTTCATTAAAGGGATTAGTTGTACTTAAGAAAAATAGGTAATTACAAGAGTAAATGGACATTACCCAACTGATTATGAACAACTCGTGAAGGATCGAGTGACTTATACTGATTATAAGAGTTCAACTATAAGTCTATAGTGGTTTACCTTATAGTTAATCAATGAAGGTTAATTTAATTAAAGAGTTTAATTAATTAATTTTGGATCATTGAAGCTCATAATTTGTAGGATTATAAGGTCTACTTACTGGCTCACCTCAGACCAACAAGGATCAAATATGTTGAAAGAAAGTTTGAAATGTTCAAATTTATGAGGGAAAATATTAATTGTATTGGATACAACTAATTGCATGCTTTATTATAAAGTTTATTTGAATGAGATTTAAATTATAACTTTATAATACAGAGAATTAATTTATTTGAATATGATGCAAATAATTAATTATTTATTTAGAAGAGGTCCATATAAATAAATAAGATTTTTAATTTGAATAAAATTCTAATTAAATAGATAATGGGAGAATTAAAGACTTGTTTGGTAGGGAATTTGAAAACAGAAATTTGACAACAAGAATTTAATAAAAACAAAGTTTATTTTATGTTTTCATATATGTGTTTGGTGGCAGATTCAAAAATTGAATTTACATTTAAATAATTATTTAAAATATGATTTCTATTATATTTATAAATCAAAAAGCTTGTTGTAATTATCCACTAAATATTAGTTCATAATAACCTATTATTGATTTATTTATAAACATGTTTTATATTAATTTTTTTTGTACAATTATTATTTTGTAATATTATATAATTTATAATACATTAAATAATACATACTTTACTTTTCAAAAAATGAATTGAGTTTATAACATGACATACTGTGCTTCTAATTGTTCTTTTCTTTATTTAATTAATTATGCACTTCAAAATTTGAATACAAAGGAAACATAGACATGGTATTTTCAGAATTTGCACGATTTGAATCACAAAATCCAAAAACAATTTTCAAAAACCAAATTCAAATTGTCTGTCAAACATACATTTGCTGAACTCGGTGAACTTGAAAAATAGAAATAGAAATTGAATTTCTTACCAAACATTCTCTAAGTTATTTGAATATGATTCAAGATATTAATTAATTAATTTGAATAAGATTCAAATTAAAGAGATGTAGAAGATAAATATTTAAATATGATTTAAATATTTTAAATAATTTAATATGAGATATTAAATGGAAAGATATTTTTATGAGATATTATTGAATTATTAATTGAAAATATCCCCAGAGAGATTCTCCTAATAGGATTAGGAGTGACCCGATAGATATCTATAAATAGGAGCCCTTATGGAACTTACACTCTCTACACTTTAGATCATAATCTCTACAACTATTTTGTAGAGATCTCTCTCCAAAGAAAATTCTCCCAAATTTTTAAAGAATGGTTCTTTAAAAATTCTTCTCCATCATTCTTTTTCATCTTTCAAGAGTGATTTCCACAAGTCAGATCCTTAACAGAGTCATAGTAAGGAAGATCCCATGGAAAAGGAAGACTTCAAGGAGAAGATTATCAATTCGAGGGGAAGATTTTGCTGCAATTGTGGATCAACAAAGTTATGGTGCTTAACATTTTCTTATAGTTTATGTATTTTTAATTCTTTCAAGAAATCAAAGAACGCGATTATACGCCTTTGCGGTAATACAATTCCCTTCAAATGGAACATGGTTTGATCCAACCTATACTCTTATTAGTAGAATTTTCAACACATTATGACTTGGGAGCAATATTATCATAATTGAATAAATTTTGCTAATGTTGGGCTAATACTTCCTTAATCATCTTTTTGCTATTGAATCTTATATTTGACCTTCTATTCATATGACCTAAACTTCATTAATGAAATATTCAGTTCATAATCATTTTCAGTCTTTACTATTATCTATTACTCCATTACTAATCATATTTGGCTTCTAATGATTGATTTATATGCTTAAAGTCATAATTTATTACTTAAATATGTTTGTCCTAAATTTTAACTAGAGTTCACAATATTTTTATAATTTTTCGTGATATCCTAATTTTTTCTAGAATATTTGTTGATATTTAAATATCCATTGATATATCTATAAATCTGAGTTATCGATATTTACACAATGATGATATTTTCATCCTTGAAAAATCAATAAAACCAATTAAATTGAGGGTATATCATAAGTTTAATTCTTTGAATTTTTTTTTTATAAATTTGTGAGTTTTAAGAAAATGTCTACTAATTTATTGCACGCAAGATTGAATTAAAATTGTTGTCTTTCTTATTTTTTTTTATTTATACATATCATCGTAAAATGTATTTCAATTTTACTTCAAGGTGTGGGAATTTGGACTTCTAATCTTTATTTTTGTCAACCAATTAAGTTACGCTTGAAAGGTTTCTTGATCTAGTTTAAGTTATGCTTGAAAGGTTTCTCAATCTAGTTTTTTTTTTTTTTCTTTCTTGTTATGAATAATGTTGTGAGTTTCTTTTGGGTACTTTTAAAAGTTGTTTATTTCTTTACCATAGTTCGATTAGCCCTCATGTGTGTTTAATTTCTTAGATTTCTAAACTAAAAGTAAGCGGTGGATTTCTCCCCCTACACCCCCTTTCCCTTTCACCATCTTTAACCTTTTCTTGTTCATGTTGGAATTGTTCAGGTTAGAATATATGCCCTAAAGTCTCCTAGTTAATATGTTATTTGAAAAAATGGTCGATTATTTAATATTTGCAATTATCCATTTAAGAAAAATCCAAGATTATTTTTGTTGGGAATGACAAAATGAAAACACTTTTCATTTTATCCTTCAGTTATTCAAAACTGAAAATAACCTCTCACTTTCACGGTTAATGGAGAAAATAATCAACCACAATTATCATATAATTGTTTAAATTATAAATAAATATAATAACTAACTTATCATATTATATTTATAACCTATAGCCTTAATATCACACCATATGTAATATTTAAACCATAGTTCCTTTCTCCTTTATCTAATATAAATCATATTTATATCAATTCTTCCAATTAATGTATCTCATACATCATATCAATTATGTCACATATAATTGAACCAATTTAATTATATCACATATAATCAAATTCCCTCTTGTTAATTTGAACACTTCAAACTAACCCAAAAACTGATTCTCAACTTGAATCCATTAAGTTAGCAAGGGGACCTTATGGACCTGTAGCCTGAAGCTCCAACAGTACGTGAATAATTGACTAAACTCTTTAATCACGAAATCTACCATCCGTTAACTGTCGGGCACTCCACTAAAGACCGATGATTGCACTCTTCTCACTATGGATATATTTTTGTGTCCATTGGATACAACCAATCAACAGTATAATAACCCTTCACAGATCGCTCGTAAGTACAGCTGGGCCAATTTACCGTTTTGCCCCTATAGTTACATCTAACTCCTTAAGTACCACTGATTCCTCTAGTGAACAATACATCATAGTCCTACTATGAGTGACACCTCTCGAGGCATAAGAAAGTATGTGACACCACATCGTTCAAGCCCCAGAATCGGCCTTTAAGGGAGCAATCTATCTACTTATCCTTATTTCAGGAAAGGAATGAATTCCATCTTGTGTAGCTGAGTTCCCAACTCCCCAATCAGACGAATCCCCAAAGTGGTAGGTTTGAGTCGGTAATCTGGCCACTCCCACCCATGCAAATCAAAGGACTGCCCTCATAGGCAGGAGTTTCTAACTCACTCAGGATTAAGGTCATGTTACCTATGGTCATCCGAGTGAAATGAAAGTCTCTGTCATGAACGGCGTTATATAACGAGACTAAATTTTGTGGTCCGGTCTTATACAAACTCCTTTGTATAGGACACCCCCGCTCGTATGTCTCCACATGAATGATCAGGATCAGACCATTTGTAGCACTTTACAGCACTTGTAACATTTACAAAGCGGATTGTATCCATAGTGTTACAAGGATAAGGTTTCCCTCCTTTATCCATATACTACAGGCCATTTAGGTTATCACTTAAGGCATGATCCACTTGTATGTCTCCACATGCATGCTTAAGTTACAACGATAACCAGGGATCTTAGTTTATTAGTTTGTGGTAAATGCAATTAAAATATCCTATATTTTATAGACAACAACGAAGAAAATATCTCATATTATTACATCACAAGCATTTGTTCATACAGGTGTTTACAAACTACAGGACCCTACGAGATTTAGGGCATCAACCCCTGCACCAACGATTAAGATTAATTGGCTAAACTTTTTAGACCGAATTAATCAATATTTGTTAACTATCGAGTCACACCACTATAACTCGATAGTTGCACTCTCCTCACTGTAGATATATTTGTGTCTACACGATATAACCATAACTAGTAAGTCATTCACAGGTTATTTGTAATACCAACTAGGTTAATGTGTTATTTTACCCTTGATATTATGTCTTGTTCCTTAACTTTTAACTGGTCCTCTAATGAACAATTGGTTTATGATCCAATCACTAAACCGGATCTCTCTCGAGCCAGTGAGAGGGTGGGGCTCCTTGAGACCTGGTTTCAGTACTTAAGAGAATAACTTTTCTCCTATCCCTAAATCGGGTAGGTGTGAATTCCGTCTTGCACCCTATGTTCCTAGCTATCTACCCAGTCTTACCCCTAAAATGAGAGACTTATTGAGCCGACGCTGTTGAGCCAACCCTCACCTATGCAAATCCAAGGATAATCCTGAATAAACAGGAGTTCATAGTTAGCTTAGGATTAAGATCGAGTTACCTAGGTCATCTAAGTGAAATAGTCAGTCTTAAACAATAAACAGCGTTATAAAGTAAGAGTAACGTATTTCTTGATCCGATCTTATGAAAACTCACTGCATAGGACGCCCCCACTCCTCATGTCAATACATAAACGAATCTAGGTCACTTCGTTTGCAGTATCTTTACAACAACTTGTAACAGCTACAAAGTAAGAGTAATTTATTTCTTGATCCGATCTTATGAAAACTCACTGCATAGGACGCCCCCACTCCTCATGTCAATACATAAACGAATCTAGGTCACTTCGTTTGTAGTATCCTTACAACAACTTGTAACAGCTACAAAGTAGGCCACATCCAATAGTGTTACCAGAATAAGGTACCCAACCTTAATCATGTACTATAAATTGTTTTGGCTATTTACTCGAACTTGATCCATCTTTATGCCTCTACATAAAGTTCAAGTATTCATGTAATGGCCATAAATCTTAGTTTATTGGATTTAGACTTTCATTGAAGAAATGTTGAATAACATCTTTTATTGATAATAAAATATGTTTAACTTTTACAAACTGTAAGTTTTAAGACATAAAACTCAACAGTAATTGTATTGTACAAAAGTTTTATTTCTTTAATAAAATAAGAGATATTTTATTTGACATTTAGTAGCATTAAACCCACAAACTAATAAGCTAACATCTAAGGTTATCTTCTATAGCTAAGACATGTATGTAGAGACATACAGGTGCATCATGTTTAAGTGATAACCTAAATGGTCTGTAGTAGATGGATAAGGCCAAGGTCGGATACCTTATCCTGGTGACACTACGAGTATAACCCGTTTTGTAGATGTTCCAATTGTTGTAAAAAGCTACAAATGATATGAACCTGATTATTCATGTAGAGACATGTGAGCGGGGGTATTCTATACAAAGGAGTTTGTATAAGACCGGACCACAAAATGACTAGTTTCATTATATAACATCGTTCATAATAGAGACTTACATTTCACTAGGATGACCATGGTGACATGACCTGAATCTTGAGTGAGTTGTGAACTCCTATCTATAAAGGTGGTCCTTTAATTTGTATGGGTAAGAGTGGCCAGATCGCCGGCTCAACAAGCCAACCATTTTGGGGATTAGTCTGATTGGGGAGCTGGGAACATAGCTACATAAGACAGAATTCACTCGTTCCCCAATGTCGAGGTAAGTAGATAAATTGCTCCCTTAAGGGCTGATTCCAGGGCGTGAACAATGTGGTGTCATACCATCTTTTGGCCCGAAAGGGATCTAGTCATAGTTGGATTATGATTTATTGTTCATTAGAGGGATCAATGGTACTTAAGGAGTTAGATGCAGCTATAGGGGCAAAAGGGTAATTTTGGCCCAACTGTACCTACGAGTAATTTGTGAAGAGTCATTAAATTATTGACTGGCTATATCTAATGGATACATAAATATATTTATAGTGCGAAAAGTACAGTTGTCGGTCTTTAGTGGAGTGCCTAATAGTGAATGGATGTTGAATAATTTGATTAAAGAGTTTAATTAATTATTCAAGTACCATTGGAGCTTCAATCTACAGGTCCATGAGGTCCTCTCTATAGCTCAACAAGGCTTAAATGATAATCAATTTTGGATTAATTTAAATTGTTCAAATTAATTTAGGGAATTAATTATATGTGATATAATTAATTTTACTTAGTTATATATGATATAATTACTATAATGTATTTGATACATTATTTGAGAGGAAATAAATATTTGAATTTAATTCAAATATTAATTATGTGAATTGGATCTTTCTCTTGTTGTCATTGGCGGCTGTTTCTTCTTCTTCTTCGAAAAGTTCTCTCAATCTCTGGGTCGCAATTGGGCTCAAGATTTTGTCCTTCGCTCATACGACGCCCGCTTATTCCCTTACCTAAGGAGAGGCAGTGCACAGAGATGGAAAGCTGCAAAGAAAATCAAAAAGTTACCATTAGCACAATCTGTATTGTCGTAGTCCCTGGCAATGGTTCCAAAAACTTGATGCATTGTGAATATGATGAAGAATTCTTTGCGGTGATGAATAAAACAATGCGTTGGTTGGTATGTTTGTTTAAGGTATATATTCTATGCAGTGGAATTGAGAAAAAAGTTAATAACACGAAAGTTATGATGAGTATGCGAGGGAACGGGTTGAGAAGAGATTTAGCTAACACTTCCTAGGATTGCATTCACGTTATGCGATCACGCTATACACATACAACAGTAAGTCATCTCTCAATGCAAATGCTATAGCTTCTAGTTTTAGGACGCATACGATGTATGCGATGATGTCTATAGGACTTACGCCTAAGCCTCTATTCTTGTCTATGCAATGACGAATGACACACACATACACAAGGCGACCGCATACTACCATAACCTATTTCTAGGGTGCATGCGATGCATGTTAACAAACAGAACTTATCTCTAAGTCTCTATCTCTTGCTTATGCGGTTCTAATCTAACTTTCTCAAGCCTAGATTCTAACCTAGCTCTCTTAAGTCCAGGTTCTTTCTTTAGACTCTCTCTCGAGTAGCTCTAAAGGGGTGAGGGACGCATACATAAGACAAGATGATCGTATAAAATGAAGATCTTAGGTCATGTTAGCTAAGTGCTTCTCAACCCATTCGGAAGCTTAGTTACTCATGCGTAATGTAAACAGAGTGAACATATGTAGAGATACAAATTCCATTTTATAAATGAAATCAAAATACAAGATGACAATGGAAAGTAAAAATAGGGGGCCTGGTAGAAATTTATTGCTTCCCAAGGCTTTTACACTGTTTTTCTCTACTCTGCCCAAAAGAATATTCTTGCTTTCGCAAGAGTCGTACCTCTTTCCATTCTCAACGCTTCCCGACACTCTCTCTCGAGCTGACGAGGAATGATCTTCCAGCGTCTTCTCTCTTCTCTCGCCTCCGCCTTCTAAGTGTATGAAAACTATGAACAAAGGCTAACTATCTTCTGTATGGTGAACTCTCTATATGGCTAAGCTCATTTTTCGGTGGTGGCCTTTAGTATTTATAGAGATCAAGGTGAATAAGCTTTTCTTTTAAATGATTGCACTGATGGAATGTCATTAAATCTCTGTCTGATGCGACGATTAATTGTCACCGAAAAGTTGAGTGTACTTGCTACAGTGTGTCATTAACGGCTTGTCAACTAAATTCGGATTCGACTATCATCAGCTTTCTGTCCCATCATGATTTATTAAGCTTTCATCTCAATGCGCCGTCTCTATGCGGCCACCTTCTTGAGCAAATCTTTTCGAACGCATGCGATCGCATAGCCTCGCGATCGCAATCTTTTAATGCACTCGGACACTGAATTCCTTGGATTGCAACTCTGCCTTGCGCCAATGCATTTTCCTGCACAAAATACATAAATTAGCTGCTTTAATGCGATGGATGCATGCGATCGCAATATTCTAAACTTAATGCTTTTGGACACGATTTTATATATTTTTACCGTCACAATCTTACATTGTTTTATATCTTTGTATTGTAAATAACATGCATTTCTGCCCATTATCAGTTATCATATATTTATATATTAAATTATTTTAATTTATTTTGAAAATGGTTTTAGAGGGAGTTATAACTCCCTTCCCCCTATTTCTCTCTATTTAGTGCATGTGTTGAGGCAATGCTCGATAGGTTTACACAATTCCAAAAAGAGAAAGGAGTTTTTCTCTGGAAAAACAGTTTTTCCTCTCAATCACTTCCTCTCTTCCAAAAACCTAAGAGCCCACGACTCCTTAGTGATTCTTATCCCATTAGAGAATACAGGAGGCTCTTTTTGTGGTGGTGACCATTCGGATCGAGTTTGTTCGTGACAGATTCAGAGAAAAGAAATACGTGAAGAAGGGTTCTTCAAGGTTAAGTTTTCTCTCACCCTAATTCTCTCATTTCGTTTTTTGTTAGCATGCTATAAAATTTATGATTATGCATAATGTTTCTGTTTCGTTTCTGTAAAATTCGTGTGTTGTAAAAATTGGGATTTGAGACCGATCCCCATTTCAGCTCAAGGACCTTTCAAGGTAACTTTAATTGGTATCAGAGTGGGGGGGTTTTGCCCAAATTTTTCTAATTTTTTGGAGTTACTTTTATAGTTTATTGGTGGGATTTTCCATTCTGTCAATTTCTTCATGTGATGATTGTTTTTTTATGAATGGTTTGTGATTATTGGATATTTTCGGGATTGGTCAGTTTAGATTTATCGCTTTCAACTTACAAATTGGTTTATAAGGGCCCCTGTTTTGGGCATAATTGTTTGCGATCGAGTCTGTAATTTAAAGTTTTGAGTCGCCCCTGATGTTCCCGGTGAGTTTTGAAGGAAAAACAAAGCAACGCTACGATGAGAAAGAAATCGTTGCAAAGAGATCGTATAGTGTTTGCTAAGAGATTGTTCAACATTTGCTAAGAGATCACTCAGCGTTTGCTAAGAGATCACTGCTGAGAGAACATTGGTGAGCAGTTCAGTTTGAGCGGTTCAAGGTCTGGTTCACTTATTTCAAACTGATTGACTTTTTTTTTAATAGTTGGTTTTTTTATAATTAAATTAAATTAATATAAGTGTTATATTAATTTAACTAATTGTTTAGGTGTCCAATCCCGGTCTAATAATTTTTTTAATTATGCATTTGATGTATGATTTATATTTATTATTACATGTCATAATTGTATGCCATATAATAAAAATCCCACCATATGTTATGCATTTTAATTCATGCATCATTTATATTATAAATGTTATAATATAGTTGCATGATTTTATTTTATAGCATGTTTATGTATCATATAATATAAAAGTTATACTCTATGTTTGCATGCATTAATAACATTGTCATGCATCATTTATATTTTAAGTGTTATAATATATAGTTTCATATATGTATGGATGAATGTTATTAATTATTTCATTACATTATTATATAGTTGTTATATATAGTTAGTAATGAAATGAAATTACATGAAGCATGACATTACCTTAGGTAGTTTATAATTGTTGTAATTTACTAAGTATGTCAATTAAATGCAATTGACTGATTTTAATTTATTTCATTTTTTATAAAAGTTATAATTAAATAAAATTAGAAATTAAAATCAATAATTCATAATTGCATGCGTACCTTAGGTTAAAATCATTTTTTAAAATAGTTTTAAAATATGATTCACATAGACTTAAGTTCACTTTTCTAATAAGAATAGAAATTAAGTTTAATTTTTTTTAATCAGTTTAATATGATTAAATTGATTCTTAATTAAAATATTAAATTTGTAACAAATGTATATATAAAAGACCTTTTGTCTAAGGTTAGTTCTGTCTAGGCTGGAGTATTTAAGTTGACGGAAACGTAACACCCCTACCTGGGAGCTTACCTAAAAAGGTGAATTAGATAGATCCGTTACAAGCATGCAATGGTTGATTAAGGTTTATTAAAGTGTTTAATAAATATTACTAAAAAAATTTTAACCGTCCAAGTAAGCGTTACTTTTGGGCAAATTAAACAAAACACTTAGTTAAAAATCAATAGCCGGATTTTCCTAAGTTAAATAACCCTAAGTATAACACTCAGTGGGAGGAAAATTGGATATATGATCCTTCATTTTACCTTTTCATGTTTCTCCCTAAAAGTTCACATCATGAGATCTATACTCGGCCTTGAGACACCTTTGCTTGTGTCCCCCTATGGATGGTATTTGTATAGAACAATATCAAGGTGAATGGAGAGAGTGTTTATAGTAAGTGGGAGCGGGATTTATGTCAACATATCCCATGGTCTCTCTCATTAGTTGGTAGTAAAGTTTCATGCTCGGCCTCGAGGCACCTTTGTTTGTGTCCCCCTAGGGATGACATTTGCATGATTCTTTACCTCTAACTCCAGTAACGGATAGGATTACTTTAGTTTTTGCCCCAATCAGTTTTTCCCTAGATTGGCTCATTGGGGCAAAACTCTGAATCTAAAATGAGTGATTACAATTACAAGAAATGTTAAGTGCGTTTAACAATTTCTGGACCGAACAATGATGACTGATAGTTACAATAACAAGGAGTTGTTCTGTCTATTGGTTGAGATAGTCTCATTTTAGTGAAAGGTCACCTGATCACCCTAAGGTCGCTTTTTTCCTATCTCATTGAAATATCATTGCAAAATAGATGTCGCTTAGGGTGCATTTGATTATTTTGCTAAATTTGATTGGTTTATGCAAAGATTACTCATATAAATAATTTGTATGATTTCAGCGACTTATTAACTATGACTTCCGTGACACTTAATTTGTTCGTCGTCGATAAACTAACGGCCGAAAATTATACAACCTGGAAAAACACAATCAACACGATTTTAATCATCGATTACCTCTATTTTGTAGTTATGGAGGATTGTCCTTCTATTCCTGCTCCAAATGCCATTTGAAATGTTTGAGAGGCATATGACCGCTAGACATGGGCAAACGAGAAGGCTCGAGTGTATATCTTGGGAAGCCTTTCAGAAGTCTTGGCCAATAAGCAGGAGCCCATGATCACTGCTCGTGGGATCATGGAGACCCTGTAGGGGCTGTTTGGACAACCATCCGCACAACTCAAGCATGATACTCTTAAACATATCTTCCATGCCCGTATGCAAGAAGGGGCATCTGTTAGAGAACATGTTCTCAACATGGTGGTCCGTTTCAATGTGGCAGAGATAAATAGGTCTATCATCGATGAAGCCAATCAGGTTAGCTTCATTTCGAATCTTTACCTGAAAGCTTCCTGCAGTTCCATAGCAATGCTATTATGAACAGAATTGACTACTGTAAACCCCGAATTCTAAATTTCCTAGACAAGTATGTTTAGCCAAAGGAATGATATATTAAATATTTAATAAATAAAAATCCATATTATTTATAGGAGTTGTGAAGAAAGGAAAAGAAAAACATATTAAAGTGGGAAGCTCACTTATTGGATTTGACTGGAGGCACTAAATATGGGGTGACGTGGCGGTTAATCCTTGAACTCAGAAGGCGGCAGGAAGATTAAAAGGTAGAGAAACTTCGAAAGCTTTGTTTTGGCAATCTACATGAGCAAATTTAGTGAAATTGGTGCCATTCGAAAGCTGAGAGAATCTAGTTTTCGAGGTTGTCTTACTGGAGAAAGATTACAGGAGAAGAAGAACAAAAAATGAGAAATTTGTAGAAGAGGCAGAATCTCAGATTAATCAAGACTTGAGGTGAATATTTGAAGCTCTAGGCCAAATCATAAGAATTTTTCTTCTGAAATTTTGAGATAAGAAATTTAACTCAATTCTAAACAAGTTTGTAGAAGGAAGTTTCTTAAAAAGAGTTATGGATTTTTAGTTATAAATTTTTGAAGTTGTAATAGAGAATCTGTGCATAAGCAGACAGCTGCTTGGGAAGAACAAGCAAACAGCTCACCGTGAAGAGCGAGAGCAAGATAAAGGGCATGAGGATCTCGCTAAGGATGATAATCTCACTAATTTTGTGATGAGGATCTCACTCAAGAAGAAAATCTCGCTAGAAATTGAGCTGAATCTCGTTGGTATGGTGAGTATCGCTAGGTTGAAGCTTGTTAAAGAAATGCTTGATCCCACTCATGAGGATCTCGCTCATGAGGATGAATTCACTCATAATGGTTGTCTCGCTAGCAATGTGGTTTTGTAGAGGAAAGTTCTATTAGTAAATGAACTATTTGGGGTATTCTGCCAAGAATTCTAAGGAATTTAACCGGGAATTATGTCCTTTCAGGCCAAGAAGAGCTAGGAGAGGCATATAACCCATTAAGAGCCTCGACGAGCTGTGAGTGACTATGTGATGATTTAATGTTTTAATGATTTAGAAACTATGATTTCTTTGAAGTTATTTCTCATGCAAAGTGTTTAAATGAAGTGCCAAGCAACATATGTTTGAAGCTATTTTCTCATACTAAGTAAAATATGTTTTCCATGGAAATTGGCATGATTTAAATATGTTATCTTGTCCAAATACCTTCAGCATGCTTTAGTAACTCCATTTTCATGATGAACTAGTATGATGATTTGAGCACTAAGCCTTAGTGTTCAACTAAATATTTATGACTAGTTATATGACGGATACTGAAGGACAATGAGAAGGTATCCTAAAGATACTGAAGGACAATGAGAAAGTATCCTAGTTAAGTACCTAAGGTATGACGGTACTCAGTTATGAGCACGTGCATGTAAGTAATACGACGTCGAGGGATTGAGCAAGCTCATTCTCATGCTAAATTTTATGTGATTCCAAGCAATTTATTTCTATGATTGAAAGCGTGATCAACGCATGATATTTACTAATGTATGAGTTTTTCAAGTATGTTTTCCATGTCTAACGCATGCTAGTGGTTTTTACAAGCTAGTTCAATGTGTCTTAAGCCAACTTCTTTCACAAAGTATGAAGCATGCGTTAGGGTTAAAGCTAAGGTTGAGTGAAGCTTGATATACTATATTTAAATACCTAAGATTGCTAAAGTACATGCGTTAGTATTCCTAAACACAATGAAAAGGAATACTGAAGGTAATAAAGGTATTTGAATAAATATACCTAAGGTGTTGACGGTACATAGAAACCTCCACGTGCATGTAGGTAGTTCTGAAGGAGAGACCGAAGTATGGGTCTTCTAGGCCATAAACCAGCAAAGAGAGGCCGAAGCATGGGTCTCATGGCCGATAACAGACGTTGGGAACTAGAGCAGTGTATGCTCGTTCACAACCAAGGAATATTGATGTTTAATGATGTTTAAAAGTAGTCATCAATGTTAATGTGTAGAGGAAGCTGCTTGAGATGCCCATCGGTATATTTAAAGAAATCGATGTAGGGATCTCTCCTAGCCATAGTTCAATATGAAGAGATCGAAGTCAAGGTCTCATTTGGCCATGGTTTGGCACTGGGAATTAGAGCGACGAATGTTCATTCTCAGCTAAGATTCAGGTTTCAAATACAATGGTTTTAAAGGTTTTATGTACACGTTTGCTTGGTATATTTTAGTTCCAGTATTATGTTTTCGAGCTTTCAGTTTAAGCATGGGATTTATGTTTTATTAAGTCACTCACTGGGCTTCTAGCTCATGTTTTCAAATGTTTTCCTTTCAGGTAGCAATCAGTTCCCAAAAGACTTTTCTGCTGCTGCTCTGCCACTCAAAGAATCAGGTTAAAGGAAGCGTAATTGAATACCTGTATTAGTTAGTACACATGTGTCTGTCTAGAGACTAGTATTCTTGATGGGGCTCACTAAGTTGTAATATCCATGTATAAACAATGTTGCCAAACCCTGTAATGTAAATGTGTTAAATTCTGAGTTAATATGTATGTATTCAGGGTTTGAGCAAAATTTAACAGGTAGGATAGACAGTAAGTGCTAGCAAAAGGGTTGGTAACTGCTGCAATCACCATTTCATCCAGGTTAGGAGGGTAATCTGGAGTGGGGTGTGACAACTATAACCTGATCACCTTACTCAATAAGCTTCAACTTTTTAGCCTTTGATGAAAAGTAAGGAACAAAAGGGAGAGCCAAATGTTGCCTCATCCTCAAATAAACTCAATAGAAGATCGTCCTCTAGAACTAAGTATGTGTATTCTTCTTCTAGTACCAAAAATGGAAGAATAAGAAAGGTGAAAAAGGGAAAACTAACCTATCAGTTGCTGCCCAAAAGGGCAAGAAGGCCAAGGGTGCAAAGAGAATCTGTTTCTATTACAACTACAAGGGGATATTGGAAGAGGAACTGTCACAAATACTTGGCAGAAAAGAAGAAGGCCAAGCAAGATAAATCTTATTTACTGTATTGGAGACTTGTTTAGTAGAGAATGATGATTCAGCTTGGATAATTGATTCAAGCGCCACTAACCATGTTTGTTCTTCATTTAAGGGAATTAGTACCTAGCGGAAACTGAAAGCTGGGGAGATGATGATGAATGTTGAATTGAGCATGTCGTCTCAGCTATGGCAGTGGGAGGACTTAGACTGTACTTATAGAAATCTTGTATTTTATTAGATAATGTATATTGTTTCAGGCTTGAAAAGGAATTTGATTTCTGTAAAATGTCTTCTTAAACAACAATATTCTCTTATTTTTAAAGTAAATAAAGTGTTTGTTTACAAGAATGGAGTATTAATTTGTTGTGTTAATCTTAAAGATAATTTATATGTGCTAAGACCATTAGCAACTAAAGCCCTCCTTAACACTAAAATGTTTAAAACTGTGGTAACTCAAAATAAAAGACTTTAACATTTCTCCTAATGAAAATGCCCGTCTTTGGGACTAAGGTTAGGATACATCGATCATAATAGGATTGAGAGATTGGTAAAGGATAGACTTCAAAAAAAGTTAGAAGAAAATTCTTTACCTATGTGGGAGTCATGCCTTGAAGGTAAAATGACTAAAAGATCTTTTATTAGAAAAAGTCATAGGGCCAAAGAACTCTTAGAGCTTATGCGTTCAAACCTCTGTGGTCCTATGAATGTTAAAGCATGAGAAGGGTTTGAATATTTTATCACTTTCACTGATGATTATTCTAGATATGGGTATGTTTATTTAATGCAATAGAAATCTGAAGCTTTTAAAAAGTTCAAAGAGTTTAAGGCTGAAATCGAAAATGCATTAAATAAAACGATTAAAACATTTCGATCTGATTGAGGTTGAGAGTTTTTGGATCTTACATTCTAGAACTATTTGATAGAAACATGGAATTGTATCCCAACTCTCAGCACCTGGTACATCTCAGCAAAATGGCGTATCGGAAAGGAGAAATTGAACCCTGTTGGACATGATTCAATATATGATGAGTTATGCATCCCTACCGGACTTGTTTTAGGGTTATGCAGTACAGACTGCAACATATATTTTGAACTTTGTTCCATCCAAGAGTGTTACCAAAACAACTTTGGAATTATGGAATGGTCGTAAAGGGAGTTTACGCCATTTCAGGATATGGGGTTGCTCGGCACATGTGCTTGAGGCAAATCCTGATAAACTGGAACCTCATTCAAAATTGTGCTTATTTGTAGGTTACCCTAAAGGAACGGAAGTTGGTTACTTTTATGATCCTAAATAAAATAAAGTGTTTATGTCGACAAACGCTACATTTCTAGAAAAAGACCACATTAGGGAGCATAGACCCCGTAGTAAGGTCGTGTTGAATGAAATTTCCAAAGAAACTATCGAACCTTCAACAAGAGTTATTGAAGAATCCAACACCTCCACAAGAGTTATTGAAGTTGGTTTATCTAGTAGGACATGTCCATCTCAAATGTTGAGGGAACCTCGACGTAGTGGAAGGGTTGCGAACATGTATGTCCATTATATGGGTTTAATAGAAATCCGAGCTATGGTAGCTGACAGAGATGTTAAGGATCCATTGTCTTACAAAAAGGCAATGAAGGATGTTGACAAAGATGGATGGATCAAAGTTATGGATCTAGAAATGGAATCTATGTATTTCAATTCTATTCGGGATCTTGTAGATCAATATAATGGGGTAAAACCTATAGATTGCAAATGGATCTACAAGAAAAAACGAGATGCTGATGGGAAAGTGCAAACCTTCAAGACTAGACTTGTGGCAAAGGGTTATACCCAAGTTCAAGGAGTCGACTATGAGGAGATTTTCTCACCTATTGCTATGTTAAATTCTATCTGGATTCTTCTATCCATTGCATCATATTATGAATATAAAATCTAGCAAATGGACGTCGAGACTGACTTTCTGAATGGCAATCTTAAAGAGACCATTTATATAGAACAACTTGAGGGATTCGTAACCCAAGGTCAAAAGCAAAAGGTTTTCAAGCTTAATTGATCCATTTATGGCTTGAAGTAAGCTTCTCAATCATGGAATATAAGATTTGATATTGCTATCAAATCTTATGGCTTTGATCAAAATGTTGATGAGCCTTGTGTTTACAAGAGAATCATCAACAGTTTAGTAGCTTTTCTAGTGTTGTATACAGACCTTATCCTACTTATTGGGGATGATGTAGGTCTACTGACAGAAATTAAGAATTGGCTCGCGACACAATTCCAAATGAAAGATTCGGGAGAGGAGCAGTTTGTTCTAGGCATTCAGATCTTTAGAGATCGAAAGAATAAAACGCTAACCCTATCTCAGGCATCATACATTAACAAAATACTTGTCAAGTTTTCGATGCAGAACTCTAAAAGAGGTTTACTCCATTTTAGGTATGGATTTATATTGTCTAAGGAACAGTATCCTAAGACACCTCAAGAGGTTGAGGAAATGAGACGGATCCCCTATGCATTGGTTGTTGGCAGCCTAATGTATGCGATGTTGGGATTGGTGTCCTAATTCTCCCTAAGTCTCACTATTTTGTAAAGATACACATTGTTCATTGAATAAAATAAGTGTTATTTAATTCTGACATTTATTCATATCCAACAAATAAAGCTCCCTGGTTATCTTATGTGAACTTAAGCATGTATATGTGATATACAAGTGGATCATGCCTTAAGTGATAACCTAAATAGGTCTGTAGTATAAGGATCAAGGTGGGATACCTGATCCTGGTGACACTACAGATATGGCCCGCTTTGTAGAGGTTTACGAGTGTTGTAAACTACTACAGATGGTAAACCCTGACCATTCATGTGGAGACGTGCGAGCGGGGGTGTCCTATACCAAGAGTTTATATAAGATCTGGACCACGAGATGACTAGACTTTGTATATAACACCGTTGATACTAGAGACTTACATCTCACCTAACCGACCATAGGTGACACGACCTCAATCCTGAGTGTTTTGGGAACTCCTGCCTTTGAGGGCGGTCCTTTGATTAGTATGGGTGAGAGTGGCCAGATTGCCAACTCAACATGCCTACTTTTTTAGGGACTTGTCTGATCTGGGAGCTGGGAACTCAATCCACAAGATGGAATTCACTCCTTTCCCGAAGTAGGGATAAGTAGAGAGATTGCTCTCTTAAGGGGTGATTCCGGGGCTTGAACATAGTGGTCACATCTTCTCTTTGGAAGAGAAGACTCAATCATAGTAGGACTATGACTTATGTTCATTAGAGGGATCAGTGGTACTTAAGGAGACAGATGTAACTACAGGGGCATAACGGTTATTGGCCCCAGCTGTACTTACGAGCGATCTGTGAAGGGTTGTCGCACTGCTGATTGGTTAAGATGGACACAAAATATATCTGTAATAAGAATCGTCTAGAAAAAACTACTAACGATAAGCTTAGTAAAATTCAAACATCGTTTTACCTGTGCTACACGATCCGACCAAACGCTTGGTAAATTCTTCTTCGCTGAGAACCGCATCACTATGCGCCGAAGCTTCATCATAAACAGACTCGATGAACTCAAACGTTTTGAATTACAGACTCGATTGCGATGTTAATTTTGCCCAAAAACATGGGACCCTTACAATTAACACTTTGTTAATAACTAAAGCTTTAACAAAAAGGCAATTTAAATCTGAAACGTTCAATCATATTCATCCATAAATGCAGAAAATGTGTTACCACAAAATGCAGAAACCGACCGGACTGAAAAATCCGTTCAATTCAGATCTGTAATTTAGAATTTCAGAGAACCTGGCTCTGATATCAATTGAAGGAAATCGGATCTGAGATTTCTATGAGCAGCGGAAGAAAGATTAATTCCAAATCATAATCATGAAATGAACAATAACATTTACAGTCACCTTTCAAACAAACTGCTATACAAACAATACAGAAATTTACAACATGAAAACTACAAATACACAAAGAAAAACTCTACAAACATTTGCATATGTGTCTCCACGCTCCTTTGTGTATGACGCGCTGAAACAATAGCAACTTCGAACGGCTCGATCTACACGACCGCAACACTACATAACACTTAGCGCTCGTCCTCAATGATCTCATCGGCCACGAACTCCTCAGCAACATGAACGGCCTCCACAGCACCACGAACAACCTCCAAAAAACCTCGACGGTGGTCGAGTTTGAGTATAACACCACCAACAAGGCTACCTTGTATTCTCGGTATGAAGAATCCAGAGGGTGGGCTCTGTCGGACTTGGTATGAGGCAGATGAAAGAGGAAACACCGATCGTGTACACGATTGGGCA
>NC_052360.1:70642793-70814868 GCF_009727055.1 Benincasa hispida | reverse complement strand
TACGATAACCACACTTTACGATTGGGCAAGTGGTGAGATGGTGAAGACCATCGCATAGGTCGATGCCCAATCGTTTTGATAAAGCTAAGCGATCTTCTAGCAAAAGCTATGTGATCGTTTAGCTCATCGTTTAGCTCGGCCTATCGCCTACAGACTCTACACGATCGTTTTACTTAGGGCAAGCGATCAATCTAGCAAAACTATGTTGATCATTTAGTAAATACCCCATGATTCATTTAGCTTGCCAATGCACGTTCGTTTAGCTCGCAACTGCACGATCGTTTAGCTCGGCCCAGCCGTCGTTTAATAAATCCGTATTTACTTGATGTACTATCGTGAGATCCTTTGCACCGAGAGAGAAAACTCAAAACTTTTTTTTTAATTCGTAATGAAAAACTCCTTTCAAATAAGAAAAACCACTTTCCTTTTTATACTCACGCTTACCATGAATCCAATAAGCCACCACTACTCTTGGTTATTAAGAAAAATAATTAATTATCCAATAATTAATATTATTATATATATAAATGATAACCAACTTAATCTATACTATCTTATAACCTATAGTTTTAATATTTCATCTCATGAAACATATAAACCATAGTTCTTTTTCTATTCCATGGTACTTAATATAAATCTCATTTTACATCAATCCTCTACTAGATGTATCTCATACATCATACTGATTATATTTATATATAATCAAAAATACCTTTTGTCAATTTGAACATTTCGAATCAACACCAAGAACTGATCCTCAACTGAATCCTTGAGTTACCAAGGGGACCTCTATGGACTTCTAGTTGGAAGCTCCAATGGTACGTGAATAACTGACTAAACTCTTTAGTCGCGGGATCCCCATCCGCAGGCACTTCACTAAAGACTGACAGCTGAACTCTGTGTATTATTTTCTAATAGATCGTTTAGCTAATGCTAAGCGATGGTGTAAATTGTTTACCATATCGCATAGCGTTGGTTGCCCGATCGCGTAGGTGCTGGAGATAGACGATCGTAGTGGGAGCATACGATGCTCGTCGTTTAGTAGAAGGCACACGCTAGACGATCGTGTAGTTAGCAAGCTTCATCGCTTTATTACTACCTATGCGATCGCACGTATGCGATACTGAGGCGCTAGCTAAGCGATCGCTTAGGCGATGGTGTTTCACGGCATCATAGTCGCTTAGACGATTGCGGAAGGCGGGCATTGTGCAAAGCACGCTAAGCGATTGTGTACTCCAAGCTTCATCTCTTAGTAAAGGTACGTGATCGTATAGTAATAAGTAAACAATTGTTTTGATTTTTCTAGATGATCGTATTGTAAATGCTAAACGATCGTTTAGCTTTGGGAGCGCTGGTAAGCGATAGAGCAAAAAATTTGTTTTATCATGTAGACGATCGTGGGGTGCTTAGTACACGATGGTTGGTTGGAGAAGCGATGCTTTGCCCGAGCGGTTCAAGACCCAGTTCGCCTGTTTGAACCAGAGACTCCTTGTCTTTGTAATAGTTAACTTTCCTTTTTATGTTTTAAGGCAATTTTACCCTGTTCATCAATTTTTGGTTGTTTATACATGTGATGTATGCTACTTATATGTCAAAGTGTTTGTCATATAGTTAAGACCCACCTTAGGTTGTGCAATTATTCATGCATCATGTATTATAAATGTTATAATCTAGCATGAAGAAATTACTTGAAAGCATGTGCATGCATCATGAAATATAAGAGTTTTATTTTGCATGCATTGAGCATTATCATGCATCATCATTTTATTATAAATGTTATAGTCTAAGGGTGAATGGTGTTTTGCTTGTTTCATTGCGGTTTTGTATAAGTGTTATATAAAAAGAAGTAGCAATGAATGGACAACACATTGAGCATGACACTTAGGCTCTTTATAAGTGTTATAAATGTCTTGCATGTGTTAGCTTAGCATTGTGGTTGTTTCCATTTATAAGTGTTAACATTAGACCTAAAATCAATAATTCAGAGTTGCATGCGGACATAGGGTGAACTCAAGTTTTTTAAAAGGATTTTAAAATTGGATTGAGATAGACCTAAGTTCAAATGGTTCTAAAGAGTTTAGTAACCTAGATTAATCTTTTAAAATCGGTTTAATAGAACTAAAATGGTTGAAATAAAATATTAAATTTGTTGTAAACCTATCTATAAGGGACCTTTTGTCTAAGGCGGGTTTTGGCTAGGCTGGGGTTCTTAAGTTGACGGAAACATAACACCCCTACCTGGGAACCTACCTAGAAAGGTGAATTAGATAGATTTTCAACAAGTATGCGACGTTTTGGTCAAAGATTTCGTTAAAGAGTTTAATGGATGACGATCAAAAGTTGTTCAACTATCCTTTAATGGATGATGATCAAAAGTTGTTCAACTATCTAAGGTAAATGTTACTCTTGGGCAAACCTAAAAGTCACTTAGTTAAAATCCTTAGCCATGTTTTTTCTAAGTAAGCTAAACCCTAGGTTACAAAATACTCAGGGGGAAGAAGAGGTGTATCAGATATATCTATGATTCCACTCACGTTTCTCCCTATATGTTCACACCGTGAGATTCATGCTTGGCCTCATGGTGCCCAGGATGCATCTCCCTTTGGATGGTGTTTGCATGAGTCAATATCAAGGTGAACGGAGAGAGTATTTATAGTAAGTGGGTGAAGGGTGTGTGTTAACACGTCCTATGGTCTCTGCTCATAATTACCTGATTTTGCTGTATGGTTCATTTAATTGAGAAGATGTGGTCACTATGTTCAAGCCCCGGAATCAGTCCTTAAAGGAGCAATCTCTCTACTTATCCCTGTTTCGAGAAAGGATGAATTTCATCTTGTGGATGAGTTCCAGCTCCCAGATCAGACAAGTTCCCAAAAAGGTAGGCATGTTTGAGTTGGCAGTCTGGCCACTCTCACCCATACTAATAAAGACTATCCTCAAAAGGCAGGAGTTTCCAAAATACTCAGGATTGAGGTTCGTGTCACCTATTGGTCGTTTAGGTGAGATGTAAGTCTCTAGTATCACGGTGTTATATTACAGAGTCTAGTCATCTCGTGGTCCAGGTCTTATACAAACTCTTTGTATAGGACACCCCCGCTCGCACGTCTCCACATGAATGGTCAGGGTCTACCATCTGTAGTAGTTTACAACACTTGTAAACCTCTACAAAGTGGGTCGTATCTATAGTGTCACCATGATCAGGTATCCCACCTTAATCCTTATACTACAGACCTATTTAGGTTATCACTTAAGGCATGATCCACTTGTATATCACATATACATGCTTAAGTTCACATAAGATAACCAAAGAGCTTTGTTTATTGGATATGAGTAAATGCCAGAATTAAATAACATTTATTTTATTCAATGAACAATGTGTATCTTTACAAAACAGCAAGACTCGAGGAGAATTAGGACACCAATCCCAAAAATCTCTTACTTGTCCTAATGACTTGGGAGACTAATGTACAATACAATATAAAAATGTAAAATATACAATAAACTAAGGTATAGTGTACAATATACAATAAACTAGGGCATACCCCAGTATCAATGTACTAGACCTGACATCTGCTATGTTATGGGGATAGTCAGTAGTATCAGTCTAATCTAGGATTTGATCACTGGACCACCGTTAAAAACAACCTCAAGTATCTATGAAGAACGAGGGACTACATGCTTGTGTATGGTTTTAAGGATTTGATCCTTATAGAATACACGAACTCTAGTTTCCAGACTAATAAAGATTCTAGGAAATTCACATCAAGATCGGTGTTCATCTTAACAGAGAAGTAGTAGTCTAGAGGAGCACCAAGCAGAGGTGCATTGCTGACTCCACCATGGAGGTTGAGTACGTAGCGGCTTATGAAGTTGCTAAAGAAGTTGTATGACTCAGGAAATTCCTGACTGATCTGGAAGTGGTTCCAGACATGTCAAAGCCCATCACTCTTTATTGTGATAATAGTGATGTGGTAATTATCGAGAGCCTAAGAGTTATAAACGCGGGAAGCACATAGAGCAGAATATAATCTCATCGAAGAGATTGTGCATCGAGGGGACATGATCGTCACGCAAATAGCTTTGAAGCACAAAGTTGTTGATCTATTTACAAAGGCCCTCACGGCTAAGGTATTTGAGGGTCACCTGTAGAGTATGGGTCTACGGGGCAGGCCACATCTAGTCTAGGGCAAGTGGGATATTTTGTACTAGGCGCGTACTATGCCCTAGTTTATTGCTTTGTGTACTTGTATATTAGTATGACTTGTATATATTGTACACTTCACTAGCTTTAGGACAAGTGAGAGATTGTTGGGCTTGATGCCCCAAATCTCTTAGGGTTCTATAGTTTTTAATTGTATTGTACAAATATTTTTTTATTTAATAAAATATGAGATATTTTATTTGACATTTAGTAGCATTAAACCCTCAAACCAATAAACTAACATCCAAGGCTTTCTTCTGTAGCTTAAACATGTATGTAGAGACATACACGTAGATCATATTTAAGTGATAACCTAAATGGTCTGTAGTAGATGGATAAGGCCAAGGTTGAATACCTTATCCTGGTGACATTATGAGTACAACCCGCTTTGTAGATACTACAATTATTGTAAAGTGCTACAAATGATCTGATCATGATCATTCATGTGGAGACATGTGAGCGGGAGTATTCTATACAAAGGAGTTTGTATAAAATCGAACCACGAAATGACTAGTTTCATTATATAACACCGTTGATAATAGAGATTTACATTTCACTAGGATGACCATAGGTGACATGACCTGAATCCTGAGTGAGTTGTGAACTCTTGCCTATGAGGGCAGTCCTTTGATTTGTATAGGTGAGAGTTGTCAGATCACCGACTCAACAAGCCTACCTTTTTGGGAATTCATCTGATTGGGGAGCTGAGAACACGGCTACACAAGACAGAATTCACTCGTTCCACTATGTCGAGGTAAATAGATAAATTGCTCATTTAAGGGTTGATTCCAAGGCTTGAACAATGTGGCGCCACACTCTTTCCTGGCCCGATAGGGATTTAGTCATAGTTGGACTGTGATTTATTATTCGTTATAGGGATCAATGGTACTTAAAGAGTTAGATGCAGCTATAGGGGCAAAACGGTGATTTTGGCCTAGATGTACTTACGAGCAATTTGTGAAGAGTCATCAAATTGTTGACTGGTTATATCTAATGAACATAAAAATATATATATAGTGCGAAGAGTGTAGTTGTCGGTCTTTAGTGGAGTGCCTAACAATTAATTGATGTTGAATAATTCAATTAAAGAGTTTAATTAATTATTCAAGTACCATTGAAGCTTCGATCTACAGGTCCACGAGGTCCCATTTATAGCTCAACATGGCTTAAATGAGAATCAATTTTGGATTAATTTAAATTGTTCAAATTAATTTAGGAAATTTATTATATGTGATATAATTAATTTTACTTAGTTATATATGATATAATTACTATAATATATTTGATACATTATTTGAGGGGAAATAAATATTTGAATTTGAGTTAAATATTAATTATGTGAATTGGATTCATATAATTAAGTTTAATCTAAATAGGATTTATATTAAATATCATGCATTGTTGAGAGAATGGAAACTATAGGTTATATTGTATTTGATACTATAATAATTGTTCATTAGAAGGATCAGTGGTACTTAGGGAGTTAGATGTAATTACAGGGGCAATAAGGTAATTTTGACCCAGTTGTACTTACGAGCAATTTGTGAAGGATCAACGTATTGTTGATTTGTTATATCCAATGGACACAAAAATATATCTATAGTGCGAAGAGTGCTGCTATGGGTCTTTAGGGAGTGACCGACAGTTAATGAAGGTTGATTAATTTAATTAAAGAGTTTAATTAATTAATCAAGTATCATTGGAGCTTCAATCTATAGGTTCATAAGGTCCTCTCGTTAGCTCAATTAGGATTAACGAGAATCGAATTAATTTTGGATTAATTTGAATTGTTCAAATTAATTGAAGGAAATTAATTTTATGGGATATAATTAACATAATATATATGATACATTATAATATAAAGTTTTAAATAGAGAAATAAATATTTAAATATGATTCAAATATTAATTATATGAATACGATTCATATAAAAACTATAGGTTAAAATTAATATGAATGTGACTCATATTAAAACCATAGGTTAATTGGGAGATTAATAAACCATAGGTTATTTTATATGTGATATAATATAAACTATAGGTTATATGTTATATATGATATAACATATGATTGAATATTAATATATAATAAAGTTGGTTATTATATATTTTATTTAAAATTCAAATTATGGTTTTTAATTTATTTTGAATTTTAAAATTGAGAGGGAGTTATTTTATAACTTCCCCCTTTAATCTCTCAATCTAAGAGACGTGAAAGGAGTTCCACGCTTTTTGTTCACATAGTGGTTTTGATTCATCTTCTTCCTCCTACGTTTAACCTTGAGTGTGCTACAGGGTGGCGGGGACTTCGACTCTCTGCGAAGACTGTGATTCTCTGATAAAAAATTATTTCCATCTCTCTTTTCCCAAATTTAATCTATAACGAGCCCACAACTCCACTTTGCTTCTCGTCCTAGAGAATAATGAGGAAGTCTTTGTGGTGGCGTTTGGGTTCTTTGTTGCTACTGCGTTTTTGTGTTTGTGAGATCGAGGAAGGATCAATCTCGTGCTGTGGATCGAGAGAGGAAGTGAGAAGAACATAATTCTTCAAGGGTGAGTAGAATTCTCTTTCTTTTCTCCTCTTTAAGCATGTTGTCTTTTAGAATGTTTATCCTGTGAATATGGTTTTGCGTTCTTCTCTATTTTTTTTTTTCAAATTGAAAATTGAATTGCATGGCGTTTATGCACTTCCGCTTGGGATTCAATCCCTTCAATTTTAACATGAACATAATCCAAATATGTATAGACATATATCCTCGACCAAGAGATTTAGATGTTTGAATTTTGACCCCAAATATTGTATGACTAAAAAAAATTATATAGTGAAACCAAAAGATATAATGAAAGGGGCAAGCACACATTTTTCTGTCCTCGAGGTTTAAAGTTGATGTTTATTTGGTTAGTGTTTCAAATAAATACTATAGTTCCTAAGGTTTAAGAAGTTATTATAAATAGTCATTGAGGATCCGTTAATCGTTGGTCAACTAATAGTAAAAGATGTGGTGGTTAAATTTGGCAAAATATGCCAATTTTTCCCCACCATGGTCTAGGATTCTTAGCGACCATTTGGAACGGTTTGTCAAGTTTCAGGAACTAAGATCTCATTTGATAATTATTTTGTTTTTTGTTCTTGAAAAGTTTTCTTGTTTTCTTATAATTTTGTCTTACCATAATTCATAAATCCTAAATAAATGATTGAATACTTAGTCAAATTATAAACACAAAAATAAGTTCTTAAAAACTTTTATTTTTAGTTTTTAAAACGTATTTTGGCTTTTGAAAACATTCCTAAAAAGTAGATACCAAAACAAACAAGTCAATAGGTGAAAATAATATTCATAAACTTAATTTTTAAAATTCAAAAGCTAAAATCAAATAATTATCAACCAAGAATTAAGAGTGTTCATTTTAAAACTTCAAATAATGAAAGTGTTTTTGTACAAAGTTTAAAATATTGATGTCAACGAAAATATTGAGATCTTAATTTTACAGAAATGTCAGTGAAAATATCAATAAAATGTTGATGTCAATAGATAATTCCAAAAAAATTAGAAATCATAAAGTTAAAAAAAAATAAATTAGTAAATAAACTATTTTGGATTTTTAAACAAGGTAACACGTTTATTATTTATATAACATTTATAATATTAACATTTTGTTCCTTATTTTTTTTATGTTTCGTGGTTTTTCTACAACATGATGAAAATATCAATTCATCCCTCGTATCGATACCAATACATAAAAACAAAAAAATACCATAGAAATATCCACGTGTCAGAGGAAAATTTAATACTATAATTTGTTTTTTATTTTAAATTTTATAAATAGGTGTTAGATGCCCATGCTTAGTATTCAATGTCAATTGCCATTTTTCCATTACCACTATGTTGCTCATGTGTCATTCAACCATTTACGCATAGTGTCCAAAGTGTACCACATCCTACTAGCCACTTTGCCTATAAATAATGACATTTGGTGGATCTTAAAATAACACACTGGTGAGAAATCCACTTCAAAATTTCACTCGGTTTTTCATATTATCCAATTTTCATAATTTTAGTTATTTTATTTTCTTTCATATTTTATTTATTTATTTATTATTATATTTATATACTATTATATAATATTTTCTCCATATCTATGTTTCTATTGTGCTCCTCAGCACGAGCTCCTATTGTTTTTCCCATTAAAGGTAGGTTCTGAAGTGTTGCGAGACAAACGTCACAAAATTTGAGTTTTCCACCCTTGATATTAACGAAAATAATTATTTGTCATGGGTGCTTGATACTGAAATCCACCTGGATACTATGAATCTTGAAGACACTATTAAAGAAGAAAATACGACATCTAGTCAAAACAAAATAAAAGCTATGATTTTCCTTTGTCGTCATCTCCAGAGGGATTGAAAATAGAGTATCTTACAATAAAAGATCCCTATATCTTGTGAAATTTTTTTAAGAAAAGGTATGATCATTAAAAAAAAAAGTAGATATTCTTCTTAAAGCTCGTTATGAGTAGATACACTTGAGGTTACAAGATTTTAAATTAGCAAGTGATTACAATTCCTTATTATTTAAAATCAGTTCAAATTTGTTAGTATGTAGAGAGAAAACTGATGTTGATATGTTAGAGAAGACATTTTCTACATCTCATGTCTCGAATATGCTCCTGCAGCAATAATATCAAGAGAAATGTTTTAAATAATATTCTAAGCTAATTTCATGTCTTATTGTGGCCTTACAATATAACAAGTTATTGATGAAGAACCACAAATCTCGACCAGCTGGAATAACACCATTCCCTGAAGTGAATGTTGTGAATGATAATAATCTTGGTCGAGGTCGTGGTCGTGGTCAAGGAAGAAATAATTATTATTTTCATGGTGGTCGTTCTAATCATTTAAATTTCAAAAGAATCATGCAAAATAATGATCACAAAGGAAAAGCTCCACAAGACAAGAGTTCAAAAAGTGTTGAAAATAAATGCTTCCGACGCAAAATGACTGGGCATTGGTCACGTACCTGTCGTATGTCAAAACATTAGTTGATCTCTATCAAGTATCTCTAAAGGTAAAAGAGAAAAATGTGGAAATAAATTTTTCATACCAAGATAATGACATATTTGACCCATCCCATATGAAAAATTTAGATGTGGTGGACTTCTTTAAATCTCCTTAAGAGAAAATCGTCATAATTGATGGATCATCAAGTGTTTCCTTTGACTTTAAAAATATCTAGACTTAATGTTGTTTTTTTAAAAAAAAAATTTATCTCCATGTTTTTTCCTCTTAGTAGGTGTTAACCTTTGTATATTCCAAATATTATTTTTCTTATTGTAATTGTTTTCTTTTAATGAATAAACTTGGATCATTTCCATATGTTAGGTGACTTAGAAATGACTAAAGAGGATATGTGTTTGACAGACAATGCAACTATACATACAATACTTACAAGTAGAAAATATTTTTCCAAACTGACAAAGATGGAAGCAAAAGTCAATACAATATCAGGTTCTGCAAACCTAATTGAATGATTTGAAAAAAATATATATTATTTTGCCCAAAAAAACAAATTTTATTTTGCCCAGAAGAACAAAATTTACAATTGACAATGTGTTGTTCTTTAGTTAATCAAAGAGAAATATTCTAAGTTTTAAAGACATATGTCGTAATGGTTATCATATTGAGACTGATAGAAAAAATAATATGGAGTATCTTTATGTCATATCTACTATCTCATATGAAAAAGTATACTGGAAGAGTTGCCTACTTTATCTTCTAGATTATATTATACTGAGTAATTGAAACATATGCAACAATGAACCTGAAGTTCACGAATTCAAACATATTTACAATTTGGTATGACAGATTAGGTCATCTAGGGTATATAATTATGAGAATAATTATTGAGAATTCAAATGGACACCCATTGACGAGCAAGAAGATTCTTCAATCTAATGAATTATCATGTGATGCTTGTTCCCAAGGAAAATTAATCATTAGACCATCACCAGTCAAACCGGGGACTAAATCACCTGCATTTTTAGAACTAATTCATAGTGATATATGTGAACCTATTAACCCACCAAGTGGACCATTTAAATATAATATAGTATTAATAGACGTATCTAGTAGATGGTTACACGTATGCTTGTTATCAAGTCAAAATCTTGTATTTGCAGGATTAGTTGCTCAAATAATTAAGTTAAGAGCACGGTTTCCTGATTATACGATTAAGATCATTTGTATTGATAATGCTGGTGAATTTACATCCCAAACTTTTGATAATTATTGTATGTCAACTAGAATAAGTGTCGAACATCTTGTAGCTCATGTTCATACACAAAATGGTTTAGCAAAATCATTTATAAAACGTCTGCAATTAATTGAAAGATCATTGCTTATGAGAGCCAAGCTTTCTACATCTATATGGGGACATGCTATTTTGCATGTGGTGTCACATGTACGCATTAGGTCATTAGTTATCATAAATACTCACTATTACAATTAGCTTATGGCTATGAGCCAAATATTTCCTATATGAGATTTTTTTTTTTTTTTTTATGTGCAGTATATGTTCCAATTGCTCCACCACAACATACTAAGATGGGTCCTAAAAGAATGTTAGGAATATATATTGGATATGATTCCTCATCAATTATTAAATATCTTGGACCACTGACAGGTGATGTATTTACTGCATGATTTGTCGATTGTTATTTTATTGAGACAAATTTTTCAATATTAGGGGGGAGGGGAGAATTAAAAAGTTGAAAAAAGAAATTACATGGAATACATCGTTATTATCTCATTTAGAACCCCGTACATATCAATGTGAACTTGAAGTTCAAAAGATAATTCATTTACAAAATATAGCAAATCAGTTACCAGATGCATTTATAGATGCAAAGAAAGTAACTAAGTCACATATACCAGCTCAAATTTTTCATCGAAAATTGATAATCCAACACAACAAGTTTGTCACTGATGAATTTGGAATACACTAGAAGCGTGGTAGACCAATGAGTTCCAAAGATAAAATCTTCAAAAAATAAAAATAATTAGTCAATAAGACTTGGTTAAGGATATAAATATAGAGATGTCTAATTTCCCCAAGGGCCCCGCCCCGAACGGGGCGGGCATTCCCCGAGTGGGAAATGGGGAAGGGAGTGGGGAAAAAAATTCCGTGAGCTAAACAGAGACAGGGACGGGGACGGGGAACGCATTCTCCATCCCCGGCCCCGGCGGCCTTACCCCGTTCCCCGTCCTGCCCCCGATTAGGTTTTACATATTTATTTAGTATAGTTATCTAATGTCATGTTATTATTATTATTATATAAATATTACATTTAAATTTCAAATTTGATTATTTATTGGGGAACATAATGAATATGTTTAAATTGAATCTTTAATTCTTAAGATATATATGTAAATAATTTAATTTATATTTATTTCTTTCTACTAAAAAAATTAATTAGCTTTTTTAGACCAAAATTTGAGTAATTTATCTTTAAATTCAAATTGTCATATAAAACTAACCATAATAAACAATTTAGTGATAAAGTTAATTATTTAATTAAAATTTGCTCACATTTGTGATTTAAATTAATTGATTTTTTATAAATAAAAAATAAAAAAGTAACGGAAAAAAATTCCCTGCAGGGAATCCCCGCCCCGATCCCCGTGGGGAATTTCAGAGGATGGGGAATGAAATGGGGAGCGGAGACTGGGATGGAGAATGGCATCCCCGGCTCCGCCCCGCCCCGAGGACATCTCTATATAAATATGTTAGGTTGTATGTCTTAAAACTCGCAGTTTGTAATGTTAAACATATCTATTATCAATAAAGATGTAATTGACGTTTATTCAATAATACTATTATTGAATATGTGAATTGCACATGTAAAGTCTAAATTCAATAAACTAAAGATCCATGGCTATTATATGAATACATTAACTTTATGTGGAGATATAAGAGTGGACCAAGTTCAATAAATAGCCAAATTGGTCTATAGTATACGAATAAGGTTGGGTACCTTATTCTGGTAACACTATTAAATGTAGCTCACTTTGTACTTGTTACAATTTGCTGTAAAGTTCTACAAACGAAGTGATCCTAATTTGTTCATGTATTGACATGAGGAGCAGGAGCATCTTATGCAATGAGTTTGCATAAGATTGGACCAAGAATTAAGTCGCTCTTACTTTATAATGAGTTTCAAAGTGATGACCTAATTAATTTGATCTTAATTCTGAGCTAACTATGAACTCCTGTTTATTCGGGATTATCCTTAGATTTGCATGGTGAGAGTTGGCTCAACAGCACCGGCTCAATAAACCTCCCATTTCAGGAGTAAGACCGGGTAGATAGCTGGGGACATAGGGTGCAAGACGAAATTCACTCCTACCCACTTTGGGATAGTAGAAAGGTTGTTCTCTTAAGTGTTGCCTCCGGGTCTTGAATAAAGGGCCCCACCCTCTCAATGGTCTGAGAGAGACTCAGTTTAATGATTGGATCACAAATCAATTGTTCATTAGATGATCAATGGGACTTAAAGAGCAAGATGTAATCTCGGGGGTAAAACAACTTTTGACCCAGCCGTTATTACGAACAACCCATGAAGGGTTAATTTACTAATCATGGTTGTATCGAGTAGACATAATATATCTTAATTCAGGGGAATGCAACTAATAGGCTTTAGTGGAGTGACCCTATAGTTAACGAATGGCGGTTAATTAGGTTAAAGAGTTTAGCCAATTAATAACAGATCGTTTGAGCCCGTGATTTGTAGGTCCATGAGGTCCCCCTACTAACTCATATCAGACTAAACCTTAGAACAGTGTGACGAACGAATTTGAAGTGTTCAAATTCGATTTTTGGAGCAAAGCGGTAAATTATACGATATATTTAACCTAATGTTTAATTGTGAATTAAACATAAAGAGAGAGAAAATGCGAGATATTTAAATAAGATTTAAATATCAAGATTATGTATAGGAATTCATATTTATTGAGATTATTGTTGATTTAATATTAAATTAAATTAATTATTTAATATTAATTTAAATTTAAAATTGATTATTATAATTAATTTTGAAATTAAATGGAATTGGTCAAAATTGCATTAAAAGTCAAATTGTTGACTTTTGACTTCTGAAAGTCAAAAGGTCAAATTTGTTGACTTTGAACTTTGAGAGTCAAACTTTTACCAAGTTAATGGAAAGATCCAAGAGTGAAAAATGTCAACTTTTGTATGGCTAAGTCTTGTCTTCATTTGAAGATACTTGTCCCACTAAATTCCACTTTGAGTTAGTGGATTTTTTAGTGTCAAATTCCCATCAAACTTAAAGTTGCATGTTTTGCATGTAATGACCTTTAAAAGGAAGAGTTTTTTGTTTTTTTTAGAATTATTGGCCAAATTGGAAATTTATGAGAATTATCTGATAATCTCACAAATGTTTTCTCTCAAAGACTTGACATTCTTCTCTCCAAATTAGTCACTTACCAGATTCCACCATCCCGTTCTAAGGCTGGAGAATAGTCGGGAAGACTCTTGTGGTAGTTTACAAACTGTTCGTGAGAAGATTGAAGCTAATTTGGAGGAGCTTTGGGACTACAAAGTTTATATTTCTTCTTCCCCTTTTACTTTATTTATTTGCATGTTTATCCTTTGTAATTAACTTAATTAAAGTACTTTAGATCCGTTTTCTTCAGTTGCGCATGTGTTCGTTCCATCAAAATACCCATAAAAAATTATTTTACATGACTAGTGAGGAAGGTGAAATACCTAAAGATAATAATGAGATTTCAATAAACTATGTCATTACAGGAAAAAGATAAAACCAAACTCATGTAATTTTTAACAACATTTTTGTGTATAACGTTGTTCTTGACATTATATCTGAAAATGAGGATTCTGAACCAAAATCTGTTGAAGCATATCAACATAGAAAAGGTTGGCTTCAATAGAAAGAAGCAATCGAGACAGAATTAAACTCACTTTCAAAACGTCAGGTTTCTGGACTAGTAGTTTGAACACCATAAGGTGTCAAACCTTTAGGATACAAATGGGTATTTGTGAGAAAAATAAATGAAAATAATGAGGTCACAAGATATAAAGCAAGACTAGTTACATAAGTTTTTTCACAAAGATTTTATATTGATTATGAGGAGACGTATTCTCTGGTGGTAGATGCAATTACACTGAGATTTTTAATTGATTTGATTATGTATGAAAGTCTAGATATACATCTTATGGATGTAGTTACAACATACCTATATGGATTTCCTATTAATGATATTTATACGAGAATCATAGAAGGATTTAAGGTACTTGAAACATATAAATCAAATTTTCAATAATTGTATTCAATAAAGTTACAGATATCACTATATGGATCGAATCAATTAGGACGAATGTGGTACAATCGCTTGAATGGATATTTGTCGAAAGAATAATATCAAAACAATCCAATATGTCAATATGTTTTTATAAAGAAATCACAGTTAGGATTTGCTATTATAACTGTATTTGTCGATGATTTAAATATAATTGAAACTCCTAAAGAGCTTTCAAAGGCAATAAAATATCTTAAGAAAGAATTTGATATGAAAGATCTCGAGAAAAATAAAAATTGTCTTGGCTTACAAATTGAATATTTAGCATATGAGTATTTGTTCATCAGTCAACTTATACATTAATTTTTTTGAAAATGTTCTATATGGACAAAGCATATATGTTGAACATTCCAATGGAAGTTCGTTCACTAGATGTGAAGAAAAATATATTCCATCCTCAAGACGATAATGAATAATTTCTTGGTCCTGAAGTGCAATTGGTGCACTTATGTATCTTGCTAATAATACAATATCAAATATTACATTTTCAATAAATTTATTAGTAAGATATAGTTATTCTCTAACAAAAAGACATTGGAATGAAAATTAAGCATATACTCATTTATCTCAAATGAACGATCGATAAGGGTTTGTTTTATTCACACGAATCAAATTTTGATCTAGTTGGTTATGTAGATTTGAGATATTTATTTGATTCACACAAATCTATATCTCAAACAGGTTATCTATTCACATGTAGAGGAACTATTGTATCGTGGCGGTCAGTGAAACAGACCATAACAACTACTTCCTCAAATCATGCTGAAATTCTTGCAATTCACGAAGCTAGTCGATAATGTATATGGCTAAGATCAATGACTCGGCACATTTGTGAAACGTGTAGTTTTTCTTCTAATAAAATTCTTCCAACAATATTATACAAAGACAACACATCATGCATATTCCAAATCAAAGGAGGATACATTAAAAGAGATAGAACAAAACATATTTTATCGAAACTTTTCTATATCAATGATCTTGAAGAAAATGCTAATATCACTGTACAACAAATTTTTTCGAAAAATAACCTGGCTGACTTATTTACAAAGGCGTTCCCTACCGTAATCTTTAAGAAATTGATTCAGAAATCTCAAGTAATGTTTCCATGAGGGGAAACAAATATATTATATTGTTTTAGGATTATTAGATTATATGAAATATGTATTATTTTTCCTTCATTAGGATTTTTTACCCATTAGGTTTTTTTCTAGTAGAGTTTTAACGAGACATATTTCATATATTTATAAGGGGCATCTAAGTTGAAGTATTATAAATAGATGCTAGATGCCCATGCTTAGTATCCAATGCCAAATGTCATTTTTCCATTAACACATTTATCCAAGTGTCAACCACTTATGCATAGTGTCCAAAGTATACCTCGTTTTACCTATAAATAGTGGTATTTGGTGGATCTTGAAATAACACATAGGTGAAAAATCTACGTCAAAATTTTACCCAATTTTTCATATTATCCTATTTTCATAATTTTAGTTATCTTATCTTATTTATTTATTATTATATATAAATATTATTTAGGGATAAACAGTTGGTGAAAAATTGAAAACTGTAAAAGTCGAAATTTATATATTATTATATAATATTTATTTCATATTCGTATTTCGGTCGTACTCATCTATTTCACACCATATTTAACAAAATAAACCTAAAAAACATAATATTATTATGATGCCACACCACACGAGTGAGGATATAAAGAAACGGTGGGAGAACACAAATAAACTAGGCGTTTTAGATTGAGTTGGCCCTTTCTTTGCACTTCACTCGCATTACTCACTCAGCCATTGCGGCTAGGGTTTTCTCCCGGTTTCTACCGTTTTACGATTCGTTTTTTTTTCCCTTTTACAGATCTCTTTCAATCTCTCATTCATAGATTCATGGAGTTCTTGTTGTTAAGGTAGGATTTCGTGGTCGCCTTTCGCGGAGTGCAATTTCTTTTTAGCTTTTCCGGTATTGATTTGAAGATAGTTCGAATGGCGACCACAAATCCATTTGATTTGTTGGGTGATGACGACGCTGAGGACCCATCGCAGCTAATTGCCGCCAAGCATGCGGCGGTTGCGGCGCCTAAGAAAGGTTCTGATCATCCTCAGGCTAAACAGGCGGCTGCGGCAGCTAAACTGAACAAACCTGCTAATCTTCCTTCCAAGCCTCTTCCACCTGCTCAGGCTGGTTAGTATTTTTCGTTTTTTTTTTAACTGGAAGTTAATGATTGTGTAAATATCAGGGTTTGATTTTGATGATTGATCTTTTTGTTCCTTTTGCCGTCATGTCTAGGTTGATTGGTTTTGCATTTCCTGATTTTGGTTGTAGTTTTATTCATGTTGTTTGTCCGTTTGTTTGCATGGTTACATTGTTTGCGCCCATTGATGTTATATATATATACACGTATACGTAGGAGTGAGTGATTTTAAATTCAGTCAAAATGTTATAAGCTATAATTACTTTCTGCGATAGGGTTGTTGTAGGTAATAGCCGGCTGGGATGTATTGTGTATTCCCACAATTCAAGGCCCTGCATTCCAAAATTATTTGTAATTCAGATAATATCCTATGACTTGTATGTTTGGAACATAAATGAAATTAAATTATCGATACTTTGTTTTGTTTTGTTTTTTTTTGTTTTTTTTTTTTTTTTTTGAAGAAATCTGAGTGTCAGCAATGGTGGTGTGATTTTATAACGTACTAGTTTGTGAAATTTCTCTGTACATTGTTTAGTTGTTCTTTTCCGTTTTCTTATAATGCTATTTTCCTTTTGTCCATTGTAATCAAAAGAATTTGAATGTTTTGATTATTTATTTACAAGTCTTTTAATAAGGAACCAAGTTTTTATTGATAAATATGAAAGAATATACAAGGGCATACAAAAAACAAAACCACCAAGAAAAGCCCCCAACCCTAATAGTGAGAAAGACCCAATCAAAGAATGAGACTAATCTATAATCAACTCCCTATTATTCCTCTCGTGCCAAGTACTTCACAAAATGGCAAAAAATGCTGGCCTGCCAAGCTGCCACATAACTATTCCTTTATCACGAAAAGGAGGGTTCATAAGCACTTCCTCGGTCATCCCTAAAAGTTGGGGGAAAAAGTTCTAAAGGGGAAGTCCAACATAAATGGTTGAGGTTCTCTTGCTTCCGGTAAAGAATGCACCATTGCAGGTGCAACACTAAGAGGAGTGTCTCGGTAGATGGTCCTGCATGCTCACTAACTCATGCAGAACTGCTAGACAAAGAAGTTCACTTTTTTTAAGAAATTTTAACCTTATAGAGAGAGGAGAACACGGGTGTGCAGAGGCACTGTGGGAGGGAGATGGGGAGTGAAGAACAAGGATAAAAGAGGTACTAAAGAAACCCTCAAACGACTTGGGGGCCAAAACTAGCCCAAAACTTGGAATCCCTTATCCCTGGACAGATCATCTAGTAAAAAACAACAGAAAGAAGGCTGACAAACTCAATTATGTTTTGGTTCAGTAAGGGGATGACAAAACAAGGGAAAGTGTGGAGGGATAATCAGGTGAGAGCAAGAAAGAGGCTATTGAATGCATTCTCTTATCTGATAAATGATAATAATTGTGGCAATAGAGCAGAGAGCGCAAATGGGTTTTTTCCCCTCCGAAGTATCCTAAAAAATTAAGTATTTGAGCCATCTGCCACCAAATAGTTAATAAACTGAGATAACAAAGGGAAGCCCGAAGCAATAACAGTCTAGTGGTGTTTGCTAGAACCTTTAAACCTACAACTTGAAATCCACTTAGAAGGCTATTGTCTATACTTGCTCAGAATAACCCAATGCTACAGAGCGTTCGACTCAAAGAAGGACAAGAAACCATTAAGATTTGTAAAGGAATTATTCAATTGTTATATATATATTGATGAGATCCAATTGCTATAGTTTATGCACAAGTTGAGTTGCATTGTTTTGGTAGGTTCTTGATTTGTGCCTTTTGCATTATTTTCTTGATGAAAGGTCGTTGTTTTCAATATTTACCTTGAAGAGGAATTGATGTAGTATATTTCTTCGTGTAATTTATTGGTGGAAAATTCCATGTTTTCTAAAGAAGTCATGTTTTGGAGGAACACATTTTAGCAATCCATGAACAAATATTTGCATATATATCCAGATCGTTGGCTGTTGTACAGAACTGGTTGGTCTATCTATTGCATTCTTGAATATTCCTGGTTCTTAATGTAGAACTTGGAAGTCTGCAATCAATTTTTTATTCTATCTTAAGCGTAGCTTTGCCTTTCATCATATTGTCCATATTACATTATAATTTATCAACTGTCTATTCCTTATTCTATAGGGTTCTTATGAGTGTCCCACCCAATTGGTATGAATTATCCATTGGGAAACTGAAAGAATGCTTTTTTTATACTTTGAATAGTAAGGGAAGCAAAGAATGAAGGTGGTCGTGGAGGTCGTGGTAGTGGGCGTGGTGGAGGTGGACGTGGATATGGGCAAGGGCGTGGCAGTGGTGGCTTCAATCGTGAGTCTGCCAATAACGAGTACTCATTTAGTAGTAACCCTGAAGATGGAGAGACTGGAAGGACAACAGAAAGACGTGGTGGATATGGTGGACCTCGTGGTCGTGGTGGCCGTCGTGGTGGTTTTAATAATGGAGATGCTGTTGATGGTGAACACTCTCATGGTCTATTTGAACGCCACAGCGGAACTGGCCGTGGGTGAGTGTTATTTTTTTAGGGGAGAAAAAAAGAAAAGAAAAACACCAGCATACACAATTCTTCTGTATCTTCTGCTCTGTTATGATATTTTCACCCTGTTTTATGCCTTAGAAATGAATTCAAGCGTGAAGGGTCTGGGCGTGGGAACTGGGGAAAGCCAACTGACGAATTTCCTGAGTAAGTACATGTCTACGTTTTAGACCGTATGTGGTTTGGTTTTCCTTTTCTTTTTTCCTCCTATAATGTTTGGCTGGCATAGGGAAGGCCAAGAGACGGACGGTATTGGAAGTTTTCATGCATGTTTTAAACTCTTGTATGCTGAGAGGCTGGTTTGTTTTGATACAGGGTTGCAGAGGGAGTCAATGAATCTGAGAAGAAGTTAGGTGATGAGAAGCCCGTTCATGAGGTTGATACTGCAGGTGTCAACACAGAGAACTCTGCAAAAGAATCGGAGGAAAAAGAACCAGAAGACAAGGTTTGTGTCGTCAGGATTTTTTTGGTAGACTTCACTTAATCCCGCAACCGACCATATCACTTGTTGTTGGTTTTCGTTGTTGACTGAAAAGTGATTTGTAGTTTTGCTTGCTTATCAAACAAATTGAATGGGCATTAATAACCGAAGTTGTAGCAATAGGCTTGGTGGGGTTGGATTATGAACTTCACTTTATGTTCAACATGATTTTGAATCTAACTTGTAATCTTTATTCTCCCCTGATGCAGGAAATGACTCTGGAGGAGTATGAAAAATTGCTGGAGGAGAAAAGGAAGACCCTTCTGGCACTAAAAACTGAGGAGAGGAAGGTGGATCCTAAGGAATTTGCATCCTTGCAACAGCTTTCAAGCAAAAAGGAAAACCAGGACGTCTTTATTAAATTGGTACACTTATTTAATCTTCTCTTGGAGTTAAAATTATCTATTGTTCTGATGACCCTCGACTCCCTTGGTATATTGGTATGGACTTGAACTTGGCCGCTTAATCTTCATTTGTTCAATTTGAAGGGATCTGATAAGGATAAGCGAAAAGAAACTGCAGATAAAGAGGAGAGAACTAAGAAGGTATTTCCTCTTGTTTATTACATAATTTATTGCCCATTACATCGTTTTCCAAATTTTAGTTCGTAACTGGGGAAAAATGTTCTATTGTGATGCCTTTTACTGCGTCTATTTGTAACCAATTGAATGAAGAAATCGTAATGTGTGTACTTCATATAATTTATTTGTATTACTTCTATCGGATCCACGCTCCTATTTGGAACAAAGCTTAAAAGAGGGATTTTGGGGCATCGATTCAACATCTTAACTTAGGTTTAGTTGGTGAAGTTTGCGATAAGGGGCACTGGGTGTTGGGGGTTCAAAGAATGGGTTACTATTCTCGAGCCTGTTGGGTTCTCCGGGGAAACTCGGGTTTGGTGATTCCACCCCAACATGAGTTAGGAAGCCAAACTCACGCCCCCAAATGCCTAAAAAATTCAGGGGTTGTTTGGGGCACTAAATTGAGTTCAAGTTTGGAGTTAATGTATTTGAGTTAGAAAGTCCGAGTTTGGAGTGCAAAGTTGTGAATATGGAGTTTCTTGATAAATGTGCAAAAGAGAAATGTGGGAAGATGAAGTTTCTCGATAAATATGCAAACTTCAATAATGATGGAACTAAGTTATTTAACACCGGCTCATGAAGTTATTGGCCAAACACTCCTTTGAACTTGAACTAAATGAGTTTGTTTAGAAGGTTTTGCACAACTTGGTTCTAATAAAACTATATTTCCGTTATTGTAACCTAAATTCTGAGCATACTAAATAGATTAACGTTTTCCATATCTTAGAAGAAATAGGCCCTGCGACATGGTTAACAAAGTACTGATCTTTCTGTTGCTTTCTTCTGTTTTTGTAGTCTTTGAGTATTAATGAGTTCTTGAAGCCAGCAGAAGGGGAGAGACACTACACTCCAGGCGGTCGAGGTAGGGGCCGGGGCCGTGGTGGAAGGGGAGGTTATGTTGGCAGCTCGGCGAGCAGCAATGTTCCAGCCCCGTCGATTGAGGATCCGGGGCAGTTCCCAACCTTAGGTGCGAAATGAATAATCTGAATAAATTGCACTCAAAACTGTGTATATGGTTTTGGGGCGGTCTCTTTTATGTGGGGCAGGGCAAGAAGTTAACTAGAATAATATAGTTTTTCCTTCCCTGTATTAAAAAGAGTTGCAAATTTTATTTGTTTGAATGTAAATTGTCAAAGCCATGTATTTTCTCGTCACACTTTTCTATTATGTGTTTTTCAACTGACTTACCAGATCAAACTATTTATTTATGCCATTTTAGCTTGTACCACATTCTCTATTTCCAAAACTGGACTTGTTCATTGCAAATGTTTTGCCTGAAGTAGTAAATTGTTTTGAGTTTTGAATACATTTTTTATTTTTTAATTTAAAAAGTAAAGTCATTTTTTAAAGAAATTGAAGTGTTTGGCAACTATTCAAAATAACTTTTGAAGTGTATTTTAATTTATTTTTATAAAAAATATTAAAATAAAAATGAATTTTTTTATAAAATATTTATTTGTAAGTCAATCCAAATGGGTCTTTAGTCCTTTGATTTGCAATGAATGACCCTTATAGGACATTTGTCGACAGGTCAAAAGTAAAATATCTCTGTTTGTACAAAGGATAATCGACAAAAATGGTCTATTTGAAGTTTTGTTTTTGAAATTTAGACTTTTTTTAAAAACACTGTTTTTCTACCTCACAATTTTGCACAATGTAAAATTACTATAATGTCCTTGAACATTTCAAAAATCACAAACCCTCTCTCAAAATTCCACCTGTTTTTAATATTAATTTATTTTCCTTAGAACATCATTTTTGGCATTTTCTGAACAATTTGGAGTTAAGTTAATTTTTCTATAAAAATCGGGTCATTTTTTCTGAAAAATTGGTCTCCACTCGATCGGGTTTCATATGAGGTTGATTGGGTATGTGATTGGGTGAGGCTAAGGTGGAAACTGGGAACATTATATATTATTTTTTGGCCCGGTCTTCAACCTGGGTATGGGATCGAGCCAAAAAACAGTATGTTCAAAGTATACTAATTCTTGGTTGGGCTCATGCAAGTATGCACCAATTCTCGCTGGGGCGCATAGAAAATATGTTCAAAGTACATTAATTCTCAGTCGAGCTCATGCAAGTAGACGCTAATTTTCAATCAAATTCATGCAAAATATGTTCAAAGTACACTAACTTCCGGTCGGGCCTATGTAAGTATGCGTCAGTTCCTGGGTGGGCTCATGTAAAATATGTTCAAAGTACACTAATTCCCCGTCAGGCCGTCAGGCCCATGCAAGTAGACGCCAATTCCCGAGCGGTGCTCGCAAAATATGTTCAAAGTACACTAATTCCGACCCGGCTCATGTAAGTTAAACCAACTCCCAGTCGGGCACATGCAAAATAGTTCAAAGTACACTAATTTCCGACTGGGCCCATGTAGGTAGGTGCCAATTTATGGGCAGGTTTATGCAAATATGTTTGAAGTACACTAATTCCCGACAGGGCCTATGCAAGTATGCACCAATTCCCGGTCGGGCTCATGCAAAATATGTTCAAAGTACACTCCCGGTCAGGCCATGCACGTATGCACCAATTCCCCGTGGGGTGCATGCAAAATATGTTTAAAGTACACTTATTCCCGACCGGGCCCATGTAAGTATGCACCAATTCCCAGTCAGGCGCATGCAAAATATGTTCAAAGTACACTAATTTTGCTCGGGTTCATACAAAATATGTTCAAAGTACACTAATTCCCGAGTGAGCCCATGCAAGTATGCACCAATTTCCGGCAGGCGCATGCAAAATATGTTCAAAGTACACTAATCTCAGTCGGGTTCATGCAAAGTAGGCGCCAATTCTCGGTCGGGCTTATGCAAAATATGTTCAATCAATTTCTTTGATACCCGACGAAGACCCGGTGAAGCCGGTCGAGTGATTTCAATCAATTTCCTTAATCTCGTTGAAGCCCGACCGGGTATCTTAACCTATTTTGTACCCGGTGAAGACCAGTCGAAAATTTTAACATTTTCTTTGTACCCGGTGAAGCCCGGCCATGTATCTTCGGGAAAAAAAAATCTATCTTTTTAATGATTTTTTTTAACTAAATTATTTTTTTTTAAAAAAAAAAGCATAAATACAAGCAAATGAATTATAACATAGAAAATCAGTTTTGGTTGATAATTTTTTATATTGGAATGTGAATAATTTTTTTGTCAGTTAATTTTGGATTAATTAATTTTTTGTGAATAAATGTTTGTGGTGGATAATTTCTTGTGGGTTAATTTGGTTGGTTGGTTGTTGAAATTAGAAGTAAGAATTTAATAAAGGGCATAAAAGTAATTGTACAACCAAAATTTTATCATATTTACATCATTTTCATCATAAATGGGTCAAAAAAAATTGTTTTTAAAAAATACGTCAAAAATACAAAATAAAACTCCAAAAACATCATTTTTGTCAATTTTCCTTGTACAAAAAGAACTTTCATTATAAGTCAAAATACAGATAAAAATAAAAATAACAAACTTGTTTTTCCCAACATTGAGCATGTTTTCTAAATTGGAGAACATTTTGGCTCAATTATTTGAATTTGATCCAACCTTTAAAACTATAAAGATTAATAAACTAGTGATGCTTAAAAAAAACCTTGGGATTGTTTGGGAATATTTTATCAAATTCATAAAGTTTTATGAAATTATTAGGACAAAATTCTAACATTTAAAATCATTAGTTAGAAGCACATGTGATGCATGTGGCTTAAAATGTTTATAATATTTATAACATAAAATATTTATAATGTTTTTGACATAATATTTACGATAAAATTTAAATTTTGATTGAGAATTTATTTTTTTTTTGAGTTCAATAAGTAAAAAAGAAAGTACCAAAAATATGTATTTATTATGAATATAGAACTATATATTTGTTATTTATTGTATAATATATTTATTAAAAATCATATCATATAATTTTAGATTTTTCAAGAATTTTATTTTAACTTGGAAATTAAATAATTTTGAATCATTGGTTTAGTAAAATTGAAAGGTGAAAACAATCAAAACAATCCAATTTGTATGACCATTGTGTTTTGATAATGATTCTACATTTTAAAATAAAGATTAAAATTGTGAAAATTAAATATCTATTTATTCTCCATGTAAATCAAAATATAAACAAACTTGTGGTATAGATTTTTTAGACATAATTGTTAATGAAGAAATAAGATTTTTGAATGAATATTGAATTTAAATTTTAAGTATTTGCTGATAATAAAAGTAAAGAAAGAGAAAAAGATTATAAAGTAGATGAGATGAATAAAATTAAAATACATGTAATTGAAATGAACTTTGTAAAATAAAATTGATAAGAAAAATAGACAGAATAAGATAACTTATTATTTAATCTTGTTTGTTTACATTAATCGCATTTGTTTCTATGTTCTCTATATTTCTTTTTCTATTTTATATTTTAAAAATGTGACTTATAAATGTATATATAAATTAAATGGTGCATAAAGTATGCGATCACACTTATAAGAAAATTAGGATTGGTAATAAAGTACAACCGTATGTTGTGTGCATTCTAATTTTACTTCAAAGCCATGTAAATGCAATGTTAAGTTTTGTAAAGTTTCTTCACCAAAGATATTTTTATATAACATTTGTCCTGACGAAATATACTCATCGCCGCATCATAAAGTATCACATACATCTCGAAATAGAGTGATTTCTAAAGAGAAGAGAAAAAAAATATATATTTTATTAAGTTTTGATTAAAAAAGTGTCTATGAGTTAACAATTAAATTTATTAATCTTGAATAAAAAAAATTCATAGTTTACTATGTTGACTTGAAAGGTCTAAAATTATTGTTATTTGAAAATTTAAAAAAATTAAAAAAAAAAACATAATAAATAATAAAGTGAAAAGGTGTGCACTCTTCTACAAAAACAAAAAAGTACACATGTGGTTGTTTTTAACTATATGTGGGTGCCACTGTCCTTTATTTTCTCTCCTTTCTTTGCTACCCAAGGATGCTCTTTTGTTCTCTTTTCTTCCTAAAGAGAATACATGTAAAAATAAAATAATATCCAATTATAAGAAGAAAAGGTACAAACAATTAAAATTGAGGATATAATATATATATATATATATATATATATAAATAACAAAGTAGGAAGATAAAGATTCTCCTTGATTTCTCCTAACCTCTTTTATATTAGTATATAACTATATAAAAAGAAAAAAAACTGTTGAAATTTATTTTAACCCCCCAACCTTACGTATCTTATCAATCCAAACTAAATATTAAACCATAGTATTAAAGTTGCATTTCTACTCTATTTCGTGGTTAACTATGTAATATTTTATTTCTTTTGTTTGATTGTTTATCATTGTCCAGTGTCATTTTCACACGTGTATCTTTTCTTTTGTATTTTAGATCTTTGTACCTATGCTTCTTTATATTAGTCATCTTCAATTTCGATGGAATATTATACAGAAAATGTCTCCTTAAACCTTTCATTCTTCTTAATCTTTTGTACTTAACATCTTTTATTCTCTTTCTTTAAAAAAAACAGAGAGAATAGACTCACCAGTTTTTATTACGTAGAAACTTCACCGTCTTGTTAGAGCACTGGACGGTAGTAGCAACAAAAATCTACTGAAAAACAAATAAATTAAAGATTATGGGGGAGGATTACGACCATCTTGAAATGGAGAATGAAAATTTCAATACAATCATTCTAAATTTATTTCTATCATAGTTCATTTTGAAAATGAAAATAGGGCAAAGAATAACAAACAAGTTAGTATTTATACCATGAAAAGTTAGTAATTACAACGTGAATGGATATGTCTATAAAATTTGTAGTCATAAAGTGAAGGAATGTGTCTATATAAAACTTAATTATTATGTGAAGTGATGCATTAGGCCGAAAATATGTGATGTCTTTTTCACGGGAGGTGTTTCGTTTAAGGAATTATTACAAATATTATGAAGGTTGTGAGAGTAAAATAGGAATTTTCAAAAACTTTAGGGGCAAAAAGGAAAGAGAAAAATTCTCTCATTATCACCTCTATTAATGTAGTATAGATATGGACTTCTTTTAAAAAGGAAAAGAAAAACATGCGGACTAAATTTTAACATTCTCTAAACTATTTGATTTATTACTTACTATTTGTTTTTAACGTTAATGTTTATTAATTAATTTAAAAAATGATGACAAATTAGGTTTCACTAATTTTCATCGTTATTAATATTAAATTTAAAATATAACCTCATAATTATTTTAATTAATTAATAGACATTAATACCAAAGAAAGAAAGTGAATATTTAGTTAAAATCAAGGTTAAAAGTGTAAAATTTGAAACTTAAGAACCAAATTGAAACAAAATTCAAGTTTCAATAGTAAAATGGTAATATTTTAAAACTTAGAGACTAAATTGAAATCAAATGGAAGACTCAAATGATTAAAAACAAAACATTTTGAAACTTAAGGACCAAATAAAATTTAAACCCAAACCTTAAGGAGTCATTTGTTGAAAATGACTTTTGGGCTTAGGCCCATAGGAAAAGTTAAAAAGGAGTGAGAAGTTTTGTCTCACATGGATAGATTTAGAATTGCCTAGAGGGTACCAAGACATTCTATATAGAATCCAAATTGTGTTGGTGGTAGAAGTATAACCTTTTCAACACATGCATGCATGGTTGTTGTTCTTTTGGACTGGTTCGGGTATTGCACTTGCACGGAAAATAATTAAATTTTCATTACTTACCTTTTTAATTATTTTTAATACATTTTTTATTAATATTTCCTTGACTATTCATTTTTTTTTTACCGTTAACGGACCGTTCGATTTGTAACTGTTCGTGTCCTCCCCTCCATTGCTTTTTTCTTCTGTTTTCTTCTAAATTCTTCTTCTGTTCTGAGCATTTTTCTCATTGGTTACAGTCCATTTTTCGACGAGTGCACGTCTAAATTTGGAGACTACGTTAACCTCGCGGAGCAACCGGTATAGCGATTAACACCGAGGTCGCATCGTAATTGCTTTCAGGACAATGGTTTTTCCACAATGTAGCTACCTTTTGTGACATCTGTTTTAACAATATGAAAGCAATTAACCAAATATCTATCAATAATGGTAAGGTTCTCCTCGATTTGTCCAAGCTCGAATCACTGGACGGAGCAAATTATCACCGTTGGTCTCATAAATTATTGATCTTCTTTTAGCATCTGGAGATTGATTATATCCTCGCCACAAAAGTGCCTACTGATACCAAGAAGGTGACCACTGTCTCTGATTTAAAATCCTTCAAACAACCTTTTGATGTTTCTAATCAATCAAAGCAATCATCTGCGATTGATCCTGATAAGTACGAGAAAGACAACAAAATAGTATGTGGTCATCTGCTGAATCATATGACATATTCGATGTTCGATTTTTTTGTGGTCCAAAAGTTAGCAAGGGTAATTTGGAGTACGTTGGAGTCCCTATATGAAGGAGATGATGCTGGTTGCATAAAGTACATTGTTGGTAAATGGCTACAAGTTAAATAACGGACGAGAAACCAATAGTGGAGTAGATACATGAATATGAAAATTTGGTGGCCAATGTTCTGGCCAAGGGAATAAAAATGTATGAGGTTCTCCAAGCAAATGTACTGCTTGAAAATTTTCCCCCATCCTGGAACGACTATAGAAATCATCTGAAACACAAAAAGAATGATCTGACACTCCAGGAGTTGATCAGTCACATGTGTATGGAAGAAGCCAATAGGCTAAAAGATAAACTAATTTCTGGAAATATAAATTCAGTTAATGCTACAAAGACAGATCCAAAAATCATAAGAAGTAATCTGAAAAGAGTAATTATTCTCAGAAGAATGGTCATCACAAAAATACTGGTAGGAAGATTGAAGAGAAAAAATTGATTTGTTGTCTCGGGAAACCTGGGCACAAAACCTACCAATGCAATCAAAGGGAAGGAAGGTCAAATCATCAACTCGCACCACAAGCTAATCTTACTGAACAAGATGACGTAATCGCTATTGTTGTAGAAGCAAACCTGGTGGAAAACAAAATTGACTGGATACTTGACACAGGAGCTTCGAGACATTTATGTTCAAACCGAGAGCTCTTCCATGACTACGAGAACACTACTGGCAGATAACGTGTGTTCATGGATAACTCGGCCACAACAAGAATGCTTGAAAAATGGAACATTCTTTTAAAATTAACCTCTGAAAAAACTTTATCCTTAAGTAATGTATTGCATGTATCTTCCTTACGTAGGAACTTGGTGTATGGGAGTCTGTTGAATCGGGCTGGGCTTAAGATTGTCGTAGAAGCTGACAAGGTTGTCCTCCAAAAAAATTGAGACTTTGTTAGTAAGAGATATCTTGCTAATGGTCTTTTTGTACTGAACACTGTCTTTGTTACAAATATGATGAATGCAAGTGCTTCTAATTTTACTTACATAGTTGAGTCTCTTGATATGTGGCATGGTAGACTAGGTCATGTGAATGATTTAAAATTGATTAATGCATATGAAATACATGAAACTAGTAAATGTCCTGTTTGTGTAGAAATGGAGTTTATCAAGAAACCTTTTAAACTCATCACATCTAAAAGTACAGAATTACTAGAACTGATTCACTTTGATTTAGCTAATTTTAAAAACGGCACAAGTAAAGATGAAAAAAATTACTACATTTATTTTGTTGATGATTTTTCTATATATACTAAAATCTATCTTTTAGAGACAAGAGATGAAGTTAATAGTATGTTTTTGAAATATAAAGCAAGAGTAGAGAATCAATTAGATAAGTAGTTTACGAGGTTAAGATCATATAAATGTGGTGAATACAATAGTAATACACTTAAAGAATTTTGTGAATCAAATGACATTATTCATGAATTTACTACACCTTATTCACCACAACAAAATGGTCTAGCAAAACGTAAAAATATAACTCTTAAGGAGATGACGAATGCTATGTTGTTAAGTTCTGGATTGTCTGATAACATGTGAGGGGAAATTGTGCTTTCTGCCTATTTTATTCTTAACATAGTACCCACAAGAAACTAGATAAGACACCTTACGAACTTTGTAAATGATATGCACCTAATCTTTCTTACCTAGGGGTGTGGGGATGTTTGGCTAAGGTACCATATCTTATGTTCAAGAAACCTATGGTAGGATCTAAAACTTTTGATCGTGTGTTTGTTGGTTATGCACAAGATAGTGTTGCATACAGATTTATGTGTTTGAATGATAGATCCGTATGTGAATATAGGGATGCATAATTTTTTTAGCATGTTTTTCCATTGAAAAAAGGGAAACACTGAATCTGGTTGAACGACTAATTGTGAGAATGATTTTGTTTCCATGTCTTCTTGTCTAATAGTATGCATGAAACAAGAAATAATGTAACTTCTAGTAGTATGTCTGACATTGTAGATGTTAGCACCATAGATATAATGCATGATATGGAACCTAGAAGAAGTAAGAGACAGAATTGAGAAAAATGTTGGTCCTAAATTTTTAACTACTTTTTTAGTTGAGAAGCCAGATGATATAGATTATCAGTTTGCATATATGTGTCTAATAAATTAGGATCCTAAAACTTACCAAGGAACCTTAAGTTCTATAGACTTTAGCTTATGGATAGAAGATATTAAGAGTGAACTGGATATTCTATAATCATGAATCAAACTTAGAAACTTAGTAGATCTTCCAAAATGAAGTAAACCTATTAAGTGCAAGTGGATTTTCAAAAGGAAAATAAGGCCATATGGTTTAATTGAAAGATACAAGGCTAGATTGGTAGTAGTAGGGTATAACAAAAACAAGGTATTGACTACTTTGACACGTATTCTCCTGTAACAAAAATAGCTACTATCAGAGCCTTTATTGCACTAGTTGCTATCCACAGACTTTCTAATTCATCAAATGGATGTAAAAACAACATTCCTCAATGGTGATCTAGAAGAATAAATCTATATGGTACAGTCTGAAGGCTTTACAGTAGTCGGTCAGGAAAACAAATATGTAAACTAAAAAAATCTCTTTATGGTCTTAAACAAGCTCCCAAAAAATTGTATGAAAAAATCATTGATACTTTGATAAATAATGGGTTTAAAGTAAACTCCTCAGATATGTGTCTTTTGAAGTTGTTTAGAGTTGAGTGTGTGATTATATGTTTGTATGTTGATGATATGCTCATATTTGGAAGAAACATAGAGACGATATGTAATACCAAATTGTTATTATCTTCCAATTTCGAAATGAAAGATTTGGGGGAAGTTGACGTAATACTTGGTGTTAAGATAAGAAAAACTGAAAATGGTTTTTTCTCTGTGTCAATCACACTACATTGGAAAATTACTAAAGAAGTTTGACTGTTTTGATGATCCTCCTGCAAAAACTCCTTATGATGTTAGTATAATTTTTAAGAAAAATAAAGGTGAATGTGTATCTCAGTCTGAATATTCAAAAAATATAGGTAGTATTACGTTTTTAATGATCTATACTAGACATTATATTGCATATGTTGTGAGTAGATTGATGATAGCTCTAAAAAAGAGCTATTATTAATAGCTTAATTTGGGCTCGTTATTAGATTTTATGTGTTTATTTTCCTATTTTGTAGGTATCGAGCAATCAAGAGGTAGAATTGACGATTTGGTGAAGAACGATGTTAATTTGAAGCAATTTGAAGGTGATTTGAGCATCTAGGCTTCAGATGAGTCAAAAAGACCAAAACGCCCCTGTTTTAGCGTCGCAACACTCATCTTATACGAAGCCCCGACGCTCGCCTGATGCTGAAAGACAGTAGCCTAGTGTGCAGAGGAGCGTTGCAACGCTTCGAGTTGGCTGTAACATTGCTTCTAGCATTGTGATGTTGTGATGATTTCTATAAATACCTCCATTCGTCTTTAGGTCAAAACATGCTAACTTTTCGGGGTTGAATTGATGGAGGCCAAAGTTAAACTTCAATCTTCTTTCTTTTCCTTAAAATCTTAGTATCTTTAGGTTAGTTTTTATTTTTATTTTGGGTTGTAATTGACGGATTGGACGTGTATCTCGGATTTGTCTATGAATTAAGAGGAAACTCCTATCTAATTTATTTAAGCAAAGAGCCCTATGTTTAATTTTTTGAAGGATTTCTAGTTAATTTAACCGAATTGTTATGAACTTTTTGGGATGATTTTATTGAATATTAATGAAACTTTTATAAATTGATCTGACAAATTAGTTTATTGAAATTATTGTTTTCAAAATCGTCATAGCCTATGCATATATTGATTGATTTAGTTGCGCATATTAGGATCGCATGTGTAAAGTCTAGACTTTTTCTAACCAAATACATGTATACCCTAATATAATCTTTTCCAAATAATCATGTTATAAGTTATGGCTTTTCCTGCTTATAGTATGTCTCAACATTTAAACCCTTTCAAAATGCAATTCAATTTTAACTTATATGTCGCCAAGAAGGAAGAGTTGTGAATTGAATTAGGGCTAATTTAGTTTAATATCAAATTTGGCTAATTTAGCTATTAGATTTTCTAATAGGTCGAGGGGTTGACGGATCCAGTGTAATTAATTGGTGCCTAATGAAAGAAATTGTATAAGAAACTCTCTCTTGCTCTAGAAATTAGATAGAGTCCTATTCTATATTACAATTACCGTTTTATTTTAATTTCGCACGTTTTATTTTTTTTTTTCACACCAAAACCCCCATTCATTGCTTTAGTCAGAAAATTAACTTAACGAAACAAATCGCGCTTCCCAACGGATCAACTTGGACTTACCACTATTGATACGTCTTTGTAGTGATAGGAGTAGTTCAATTTTTACAAATTTTCTTTTGATCAAGTTTGAAGCTTATTAACGACGTAAGTTTCGAGCCTGTCAATTGAGTAAATATATACATAATCTTGATAAGGATCATTGGAGTGCTCTTCGTCGTCTGTTGAGACATCTTAAGGGTACCATGGACTATTGTTTGCATTTTAACAAATTTCATGTTGTATTAGAAGGTTATTGTGATGCAAACTGGGTATCTGATAATGACGAGGTCAGTTCTACAAGTGGATATGCATTTTTACTCTAAGGATGAGCAATATCATGGAAGTCTGCAAAACAGACTTGCACAGTTAGATCCACTATGAACTCTGAATTTATTACTCTAAAACTAGCAAGACAGAAGGCTGAATGGCTTAGACTAGAGGATGTACCATTGTGGGGGGCATCAGTATCAGTCTCTGTGCACTTGATTCACACATTGTCATAGGTATTGCCAAGAATAGTATATATAATGGTAAAAGGAGACATATATGTCTTAAACATGGAGCCATGAAATAATTATTAAAGGGAGGAATTATTTTCTTGAAATTCGTGATTTATGAGAAAATTTTGGCTAATCCTTTGACCAAATGACTAGCAAATAATTTTTTTTTAGGATCATTGGTAAACATGAGGCTTAAACCATTATAAGATTCTATAGCCCTTTGTCTGGGTGGTATATTATGATAGACTTGATGGTTCGTAGTCATTTGTTTGGGTGGTCTGTTGCGATAGACTTAATGGTCCATAGTCTGTTATGTGGGTAGTCCTAGGATGGACCTGACATATAATAGTAAAATCTCTTAATGATCCATAGCCCTTCGTTGGGTGATCCTTATATGGACTTGATGGATATGATGAAATCCTTATAGCTCAATATTTGAATGATTTGTCTTTGACATACTTGATGAAGATGGTCCTGACACGGACTAAATGACTAAGTTTTCATTGCTCAGTTTGAGTGGTTTGTCTCTAACAAACTTGACGAAGCATCTAACGTGATAGTAAAGGTGTGGCCACCTTCTATGAAAGAGTTTAAAGGTATCTTTCTAGAGCTTTCACGGTGACTCGAGATTTATATGTATGGCCTAATAAGCACACTTAATATCGCATGAGTGAGAGAATGATTAGGAGTAAAACGTGTTGTGGGGGTCTCAACCAGTGTTATTGAAAAGAGGTAACTCTCTCTAACAAGGTTATTGCCTTACTTCATCATGCATCAATTCAAATCGTTAGATATTGATGTTTAAGTTTGATCTCTTTTATTTGCTCAGAACATTTTTTTTTCAAATAATCTTTTATATTGTTCACTTATTAACTTTTTTTGTAATAGTAATTTGCTGGGGATTGTTGGAAATGACTTTTGGGTTTAGGTCCATGGGAAAAGTTGAGGGGAGTGAGCAGTTTTGTCCCACATGGATAGATTTAGAATTGCCTAGAGGGTATAAATACCAAGGCATTCTAGATGAGAATCCAAAGTGTATTGATGGTGGAAATATAATATGTTCACCACATGCATGCACCATTACTGTTCGATCGATTGGTCGGGTTTGGTAAATTATTCTTGTGTTTCGAGCATTCTTCTCATTAGTTCCATTTTCTGACGAGTGCACGCATAACGATTAGCACCAAGATCCACGCCCTAATTGCTTTCAGGACAATAGTTTCTCCATGGCGCAACTACCTTGCGCAACTACCTTTCGTTATAACATAAATAATGTATGAGAATTAAAGATGACTGTGTTTTGTTATGTTTGAGAATATGTTATACATTTTTTTTATGCAATTATAAAGTATAAAATTAATAAAAAATTAGTTTCAATAATTAACTTTCGGTTAATTTATTTGTATTACATTAAGTTATTAGATCAATTTTAAGCCATTAAAATTTGACTAAATTTACCCACCACTCTTCAGTTTAATACATTTATTATCAATTCATTCTTTTTATATAGCACATTTATATTATCAGTTTTTATTAAAAAATATTGGTAGTTAATTTATTATTATTATTATTTTTTTGTAGTTTTATTAATTGAAGAGTTAATTAAGGGATACAAATCCTCTTGTTTGGTACAAGTTTTGAAGCTTTAGGCGCTATTCCCATGCATTTCTTAAACCCATCCAAAAGTGTTGGATTTCTTGATGCCTACACTCCCTCCCATTTTAATACATGAATTTATTATTTTATTTTATATTATTAAAATTCATTAATATATGAATATTAAATTTATAATTTAGAAAATTATATTAAATTTTAAATTATAATATTTGAATTTAAATACTTCAAATTAATTAATTATGCAATTAATTATATAATAAATCTGATGCATTAATATTATTAATTCATTAATAAATTATATATGTAGTTAATTAATTATCATTATGACTTAATATCTGATGAGATTATTTGTTAATAATTATAATTAGTTTATTATCGATTAATTATGATTCATTATTTTTTAATCACAAAATGTGGTATTTTTTTTAAAAAAATTAATCTCTAACTGTTTTATTAATTAATACATCATATTTATATAAATTCATCAAATTGATACATCAAATCAGATAATTAAGTAACTTTAATTATAAACGACTCATTTTACAAATATTTGTAATTAATAATTGAATTAATATTATTATTTGATAGTTAAATAATTAATTTTGCTCAAAACTTTGAATTGAGTTTATTTTTTATCAATTAATCTATCAAAATTTTATAGAGATGTTCGTGATTAATTTTATAAATAAAATACAAAATTAATTGGTTAGTATAAAAATCTGATAATATTCCCATGTACAACCAAATACAATCATTCCCATGTACAAAATTAACTGTTTTATTCACAAACCTTTTATTTCAATTTCTGGACATCTTTAAAATCTTAAACCAAACGACTCTTAGATATAAAACACATCAATGACGGAAAACTCAAGGGCTAAAAAGGTAAATTAATCCCTACCATTTTAGCTTAGCGAGAAAATCTTTAATCTAGTTTTATCCGGAATGGGGTCTTGGTAATTCCCGTAGCCAAACAGAAAAGGCGGGAATTCCCTTCTTTAACTCCGAAGCCCTCCAAATTTCTTCACATTCATCTTTTCCCGCTTCTACTCTCTTCCCTTTCTCTCTAGCCCTAATCTCATACTCTCTTTTCTTTATCCCCTTCCAGATCTTCAACCAATCAATTCAAGGTTCAATCGGTTATCTACTCATCGTTTGATAGTTAATTCTTTCGTATAACTGTAGTTAAAATCTTCAGCGCGAAGGGAAAGATAATTTTAGTTGTTGCAGATCTGAGGAGTTGGGGTTCAACTTGAGGAAGGTGCTTCAGTCAACAACGCGCATAGATATGAGATCTTGGAACTACGGTTTGTTGTGTAATTGATTTGACTCTTTGCAAGTTATGGCTGATTATTTTCGTTTTAACTCGGCTGAGTATAGTCTACATAGCACTGTTGAACTGCAAAAATCTTGGTATCTGTTCACGATATTGTTGGATATCGGTCGTCCTGCTTCTGTGGAAGAACTTGCTGTGAGATGCGAATTGTTCAGTGTTACACCATATATTGTTCGGTATCTATGCGAAAATCCTGGCTCTCCTATTTGTTTAGGGGATGATGGTCTTGTTTACATTTCCATTGTTGCGATCTCTGCTGTGGGGCGGTATTTTACGAAGACTACTAGTGGATGGGATTTTCTTAGACGGGGTTTTGGAGTTACAGAGCCGGATAGGTTTTGTGGTAGAGATATTAAAACGTACTGTCGGAAACGGAGAAGATCGGTCTTAGATTCTGGAGGACGTTTTGATGGAAAAAGGATGTTAACTTCAACTTCTGGAATTGGTATGAGTTTAGGGTTTGTTTTTTGTTTTCTTTATTTGCTATTTCCAGCAGTGTTTACTTGATTTATCATCTTAGTTACTATTTTCATAGTCCGACCAAAGATGATTTATGGCTGTTGTAGGGAATGAAAGTTGTCTGTCAATAACAAGAAGGATTTCTCATAATTATGCTGAGGTACTTTTTCAACTTTGCTCCTTCAATTCATTTTCCAGTTATGTTTTTACTGTGTAACCTCTAAGAATTTGGATGACCCATATTGTTTAGATGCATTATTCTACTTAAGGATCGAGATGCTCTCTTTTGCAACTATGAAACTATAACATTTTTATGAGTGATTAAAAAATGTCTTCTTAGCTACACACAATATTTCTTTGTTCCTTTTAAGTTTGGATGGAATGTTTTGTACTTCTCATAGTTTTACTCACACATTCAATTAATTCGATCTGGTTGATGGCTATATTTCCTATCGTTATTTATTATTTTTATTCTGATAATAAACATTAACTTTTTTATTGAGTTGGGGTCGTTGATCCAATGAAACAAATGTAAATTATATTTATATTGAGCTTGTTATCTTGGAATTGCTTCCAGTTTCATTCTTCTATAGTTACATGGTAATGCAATAGTTTAAGAAATCTCTTAGTTTTCTGATGAAGTTGGTCTTTAGTTTATTTCTATTTTGCTTTATGTTCTAGAACTAATGACTTTGACATGCTTGTTTAGTTTGTTAAATGCAAGACACATCTGACTTTTTTTCGTATTTCTGCGTAAAGGTACCTGCTGACTATGTGACTCTCACCAGTTTAAACTCGTTTACAGTTGATTTGCTTTTTGAAAAACTCAGTATGGGACATTTGGATGTAAAATTTGATGAAATGCCCTGCTCCCTTGATTATCCTGATTCTCCATATTTTTTAATGAGTCACGCTGGACAAATGGGAGCTGATATTTCTGTTCAAGCTAGTAAAACTATGATTAAAGATGATGCTGGGCCTTTAAGTGAGAATGGACATGATTGCCACATGCATGAAGTCCAAAAAGACTCGAGCATGCCTAATTTAAGGCACACAGACAGAGAAATGTCATGTAACTTCGATTTTTCTCTGGGTGCATCGTGTAGCTCCACAAACACACTTGTTTATGACAAAAACTGCAAATTGGCTTATAAGTTAGGAAACATATCTGCATTGTGTCATGGAGATGATATGCAACCTTATGTTCAACCTCTCGAGGTTGACAATGGGATTTGCACTAGGCATCTTCCTAATATTTTGGAATGGAAGCTTGAAGATGAGAAAAACAAGATCTGTGAAACGCAAAATTGCTCTGAGTACACTAGAACAACAGAAAACCGTGCTCACTTGGAAGGGCATATAGTAATTGGTGAAGCAGAAAGAAACTTTCTAGACTTGAGAAATCCAGTAACTACATACATGGATGGAGAGGATATATCCAGGAAGGGCGAAACTCAGATTCCCTGTTCCATACCTGACCAACCGTGTAACGAGGAGCCATCTGTCAAGACCTTGGGGGAAGTAGATGGATCACAAAAATGTACTCCATCTCCTGAGGAAGTTCTCATGGAGTCTGCAGTTTATAAGGAGGTTTCTCATCCTGTCAAGCAGCAAAACTGTTATAACAATGTTAATAAATTGATGTCCAAGGTGAAGAAGGTCAAGAAGAATTCAAATGGGAATGTGCACATTAAGGAAAATCCTTTGGATCCTACCAGTCCATCTATGAAGGTATGTTTATCTAACACCCCTTTTGCACTACCTTTGAAGCTATCTACTTTTATTTTTGAGGTCCTTGAGCGATAATGAATGCTTGAGCTAAATGTGCTATTGGGCATATGTGGTTTGAAGTTGCAAAACAATTGCCTAATTATTGATCTGTTGAAACAGTTGGAGAAAACATCATTTCCTCAGTTCGAGTCTTTCATCATCGAGGAAGAAGAAGGTTCTGGTATGCAACTTCCTTTGCTTACATCTCCGAGTGGCAGATTCCTATTTCTTCCCATTTCCTCTGGTGCTAATGATGTTCAAAACTTATTCAGGTGGCTATGGAACTGTTTACAGGGCTCGAAGAAAAAATGATGGGAAACGGATAGCTATCAAATGTAAACCTGGTTTACTTTTATGCTGCTCTTTTAATCAGTTTTGGAATGGTTTATACACATGCATATACATACATACATACGTACATACGTACGTACATCAAAGGAAAGGAATAGATATTTCATTAATATAAAGTGTACTAAAGGCTAATGGAGGTTAACACATCCCCTCCAATAAGCACAAATGTTACAGAGAGAAGTTTCAAAAGACTTTTCTAACTTGTACCAGGTGGCTGCTTGTATACAAATAATCATCAAACAATAAATTGTAGTTCTTCTCTTTTACATTGAAAGTTCTGTTGTCTCTCTCTTGTCAAGAAGTTCATTGGAAGCTTGAAACAATGAGAGCCACCACTCCTTAAGAGATGAAGACTGTCTAGAATTCTCTAAATATGACTAGTTGTATGTCTTCGTTTATTTTTTTTAATAGGGTGAGAGGGGGTTATTACATGCATGACTTGTTGGTTTTTCGATAACTCATTGAATAATTGATTAATGGAAAAACATGTAAGGCTCAATAGGAAATTGGAACTTGGAAACACGAGGGCCAAAGGAAACTTCCCTTTAATTATCTTCAGAAAATTCACCTACATGCAGGCGAAAAGGTAAAAAAGGAAGGAAATTCCAACTACATGCATGTAACTTAAAATGGGTAAACAGATTTAATTTGAACCAGAATTCAGGTCTTTTGGACGCCGATACTTTAGCAAAATTTTACTCTCTAATTTGGTGCTGTCCCATAAGTAGTTAGGATTCAAGTAATGTAATTGTTTACGAGTCTGCAAGTCAAGAGGATAAATCCTCTATTGTTTTTACTGGATTAAATTACTGTGTTGGAATTGATAGAATTAATTTACGTTTTGGTAATTGTTTAGTTGATATGATAGTTTTCCATCTAGATGGGAATGTGGGTGTTTACTGGTAAAGAGAAAAATTTTATTGTAACATGTTTATCGATTCATGTTTGTCAAATTTTTAACAATTCCTTGAATAGTTCTATATTTATTCTCAAGTTAGAGTCTTATTTGATAAATTATAATTTAACTCTAATGCTAAGGAAGCAATACTTTACTGAATAATGGAAAATATATGACAAATGTTCTATTCTCACATTTTCAGGTCCCCATGTTAATGCTCACAAGCACAATGTAAACAATGAGCTAAAAATGCTCGAGCGATTTGGGTATGTATATTGGGAAGACATATCATAACATTCTCTTTGATTCACGTAAGCTTTTACAAATTGCAATGTGGTATCGATACATCTCTTTTCATGCAGGGGAAGGAACTTCATAATCAAGTATGAAGGATCCATTAGTAGTGGCAACAGCGAGTGCTTAATTCTGGAACACGTCGAACATGACAGACCTGAGGTAATTTGTTTGAAATGAAAATATAATATATTATGAAATATTTCTGACGTTACTGTTTTGGGCTACTTGGTTAATAATATGGAAAGTAAACATTGTTTTGTAGTTTCATGTGATTAATTTTAGTTTTGGAGGAATGGTAGCATGGAAAGTATTTACACCCTCTAAATTTTCTCAAAATTTGTAAACTTTATTCAAGATGTTGTTTTTATCTTATGTTAACATGTAGGTTCTGAAGAAAGAAATTGATATAGTTCGGCTACAGTGGTATGGTTTCTGCTTGTTTAGGGCTTTGGCATGTCTGCATAAGCAGGTGAGACATTGCTGTGAGTGGCTGTGTGCATGATAGAAAGGAAATGAAAAATTTTAGAGAGTACTCTGTCTATGTCTAACCAGTTTCTCTTTGACACTCTTAGGGGGTCATGCACAGAGACGTTAAGCCTGGTAACTTTCTGTTCTCTAGAAAACAGAACAAAGGTTACCTCATTGATTTTAACCTTGCCATGGTTGGTCCCTGTGTTTCCTTTGCTATTTTACATCTATTAAAATTTCACCTCCATTGACAGAGCATTAATTAAAATTCTAATATCCTGTGATGTTTTTTTTGTCCACTATTTTCTTTTTCAGGATTTACAGCAGAAATACTCCATAGCAAGTAAGCTTCTTTGAGACACCCTGCGTTGTTTTTTAGTTAATTTTCAAAGTCCACTTGCTAAGGCAAAAAAAAAAAAAAAAAAAATTGCATTTTGACAGAATAGTATGAACTGATAGTAAATCTCTTTTTGATATTTACTGTCTTGTTTTCATTTATTTGTTGTATGATTTATAATATGATCGATTGACCTATTCCATTTAGGTAAATCAAATTCAAGTCATCATGCATTTTTGGATCACGTTCCTGTCCCTCATTCTGTGTCTGGTTCAGCAGTTAAAGAAAAGAAGAATTTAAGAGGTTTTGTATCCGTCAGCAGGGGAGAAACAGGAAAATCTAAGCAGCCTGGCGAACTCAAAAAGAACTTGAAAAAGAGAGTTTATGTACCCTTGAAAAAATATCCAGATATGCATGGTGGGAGTGCAGTACGAAGCCAGGGTGCAGATGGATCTGGTATAACCTCTGCAAAGGATGTAACAAGTGCTAGGACGTTTTCCACAGAGAATATGAGGGAGCCTCTTCCATGTCAAGGAAGAAAGGAACTGCTAAGTTTGGTGCAAAATGCATTACGAAATGCAGACCATGCCCCCCAAAATAGTTCCGATCTACGAAGGAAAAGGATAGCTGCTCCTCCGGACAAGGAAGACAATAACATTATACATCCGAGCCCAATGCTGGTCCATTGCACTGGCATTTCTTTAGCTGGTTCCAGGGTGCTAAGAACTAAAGGTTTGTAGATGAATGCTCTACTTTTGAAGTATTTGAATGCTATGGTCAATTTCTAATGGCAAGATACTTCCAGGAGATGCAAGACGTAAAAGAGAGGGTTCTTGTGCTGGGACAAAGGGGTTTCGAGCTCCAGAGGTGACCTAGTCACTGTAACCTTGAAGCAAATTTTAGATTTCTCCTATGTAGTTTTGTGAAGTTTTTGGTCAATGTGACCTACATTCGATTACTATTGTGTTTGGGCATTCACCATCAATGCATCCCATCGTGTAGGTTCTATTCAGGTCCCTACATCAAGGTCCTCAGGTTGATGTCTGGTCTGCTGGTGTTACTCTTCTCTATCTAATGGTTGGAAAAAGTCCTTTTACAGGAGACCCTGAACAGTAATATTCCAAATCTGAACCGGAAGTTATTTTTTTTCCCTCACATTTTGTTGGTGTCCAGTGGTATTTCTGACTTGTATAAATCATGGCAGGAACATAAAAGACATTGCTAAATTGAGGGGCAGTGAAGATTTATGGGAGGTGGCCAAATTACATGATCGTGAATCTGCATTTCCAGGGGTATATCTTCTAACATCTGCAAACCTTCATTCAATCTTACGCAAGAAATCACTGTTTTTATTAAATGCCTTGAAAAGAGTCTTGATTATTCATTTGCTAATAAATATATCTAAAATTTAGCTTTTCAAAATTTAAATCTATCCCGACTGTTTTTGTATTGAGAAGCCCTCAAGCATGAAGAAACATAACGATAATTGCTGTGATTGAGTATCATTAAAAGGCTTGTCTATAGCCCAGGTGAATCTTGGATGCTTTGGTAGTTGGTGGCAAGGAGACCCCTCCCAGTTACTTGTCTCGACTCTTGATGCATGCACCTCATTGAGATCTGCATTTTCTTTTCCTTTCAACACAAATCCTCTCATTATTCATTCTCTTATAAACAAGTGGCCTTCCTCTGCTCCTTTTTTGCATCTCTTCTCCTGGTGTCATTTTTGGAGATTTTTGGCCTGCTGCAGCGAAATCTCTCGTGTCAATTTTTTGTTTTGGTCCTTCGTTCTGTTGGCTTTTTTTTTTTTTGGTTTGACTTGCCTGGCTTCTTTATAGCGTGCTCTCTCCAAGTTCTTTTTCATCTTTTTGGCTTGTACAATCATTTTCTTATATACTTTGAGATTTAGATTTTTGAGCGTCAATCAATGAAAAGTTTTGTTTCTTTTAAAAAAAAGAAAAAAAAATGCTATATGTCAGTTTGTTGTCTTTGACTCTTTTGTAACTATGTTATTATGCTTAAAAACTGCACCTTCCACCTTGCCCTATGTTCCAAAGAGCTTTCAAGCTATGTCTGACCTCTGTATGCCTCATTTTATGAATTGATTGTACAGACCAATAATCATGATTGGATTAGTAAGCCAGTGATCTTTTGGTGGGTCGACGACTTGATTTGCTAGTTCATGGCATCTAACCACCCCTGTAAACATGGCCGTGTCTAGCTGACCATTAGTCTGATTTTTCAGATATTCACTTGTTTCATTTTCTTAAGAAGTCTGCTGATGAGATAGAGTTTTGATAAATACAAACTGCTTGTGAGCTTATCTTGGGTCATTAGTGAGGATGTTCTTAATGTTGCAGGAGCTGTTTAACATAAAATCCTTCCCACCTATGGATTTACAAAGTTGGGTTAAGGCTCACACAAAGCGGCCAGATTTCGTCAAGCTCATCCCGAGATCACTGTTCGATCTGGTGGATAAGTGCCTAACAGTTAATCCAAGGCAAAGGATTACTGCAGAGGAAGCTCTAAAGCATGAATTCTTCAACCCATGCTACGAGAGGCTTCGGAAGCAGAGGATGCTCCGACGAGGTTCTAGCTCGAACACTACTGATGTCCTGAGTGAATGCGAAGCCGTTCTAGGACAGTCAATTAAGCTTTCAAGATGAGTACACAATTTTCATGGATTTGATATTCAATGCCCCTCTGAAATTGTACATGTCTTTAGATGATATTGAATGTATGTTCATGTCATTATGTTAACTTGTAACAAAAGATATAATGAAGGAAGCAATATGTATATATATTTTTGAACGAGTTAATCCTATAGCCACAGCAGCAGTAGAAATAACCCTGTTTCTCAAGTAATTTATTTCTATGTAGTGTCCAATTCTATGGGTTGAGCATAGAGTATGGATCACACCTTTTTTTGGGGGAAAAAAAATACAAGTTTGTGATTACTCATTTCAATGTCCACGTTATTATTATTATTATTATGAAGTAGCTTGTTTAAGAACCATAAAATCTAAGGTCACATTTATCAATCTGCAATGAAAATTAGTGCAAAAGTAATGGAATTTCATTACTGAATCAATTGTAATGAGTTTAAATCACAAAGTAATTGGATTGTTTTTTATTGCATTTATTTAGAATTATGAATATGTCACATTTACTATTATTGTTATTGTTTGACCCTTATGTAATGTTTATAGTAAAGATAATAGTAAATGGGACATATTCATAATTTTTATAGTGTTAAAGTAACCATTTTTGTAAATATAATAATAATGGTAATGGTAGTAGGTTTTATGTAATTTTCAAATAAAATCAAATTGAGGACTTTGTTTTTTAATTAGATTGTGCATTTTGACTACCGAGTTGGAAGTGAGTCCCACTGTTCATTACAAATTACGAAACACAAGTAAACAACAATCAAGGTAATCAACTGGGACACACTTTTCAGATTATCATTGATGGATTACATTTTATCTGGGTTAACATGGTCTAATTTCTATCGATTTTGATTGATTTGTTGTCAATAAGGTGTTTTTCTAAGTTTTTATGAGGTTTGTAAATTATAGAAATAAGAACTTAAAAAAGACAATGTAAGAGTCCATTGGTCAGATTGAGCGCCCTCTGTTATTCAATTAGATTGCCGTTTTGAATACAGGGTATTCTGGACCATTATTTAAGAATGCCTTCTCAAAATGGATAGAATAAGAGGATAGTTTTTCTTGGGGTGAAAGAAAAAGTTTGGAAAGGAAGGCTTTTTTTCAATGGGTGAAAAAAGAGAATCTAAGAGGCAGAAAATGAGAGCCACAGGTAAATGTAGAGTACAAGGCAGTCAAAAGACTTAGCTGAGAAGAGGTTTGGAAGTACAAGGCAATGTAGTTTGTTCTACATCTTTTAGTTTAAGACTCTTATTTACTAAAAGGAAGGGTGATAATTAATTTCCATAGCCTTCACAGAAAGAAAAACATGCACAAACTCTCAATAAATTATGGAACTTCTCAAACACCACAATTAGAGAATATCCAAATTTTTTCTAGGATAATTCACACAATCTTAGAAACTGCCAAAGAGAATTATTTCAAGTTCTTTTTAGTCCATGAGATGCGTTCAAGCATTTTGTAGTATAATGTAAGTCGATGTTTTTATAGAAAAATATTTGTGTGTATCTCAAACCTGTCTCCATCCTTGTGTAGTCCATAGTTATCTAATCAATGTCAAACTCTTTTTTTTTTTAAAAAAATATATTTTTGAACTCGTTTTTGACTATGTAATTGAAAAGGATACATGAAGAGGTTCCACTCAATTATTGTTATTATTATTATTTTTTTTATATATGAGATTCTGAGAGAAACTTGGAAAAACATTTCAACCTAAACAAAAAAATCGAACACCTTTGTACAATTGATCTCTATTATAGGGTTTAGAGATGTCTAGGGATGTTTAGTCAAAAGTTAAATAAGCTTGGGTTTGTTCGTTTGTGTAGCTTAGCTCGTCTTTAATTTTATTGACTTTTAATGTATAAATATTAGTTGGTAGTACAGGGTAATGTAGTTTTATAAGCTAGAGTTTATATAATAGAGTATTTACAAATTTTCACTATGTTTTTTCTTATCACATAATCGAACAAGCTTCCAAGACGTTTACTAATAAACAAGAGCCGAAGTTTCAATATAACTAAGGTGAGAATTACATTTACCTCTTTACGATACTTATCAAACATACATACTTTTAATATCTCGTTTAAATTATTTTAAATAAAGTTTTAACGAAGTGATTGATCTTATATCAATGTACACATCTTTACATCTTTACTCATTAATCATATCAAACAAACAAGTATAGGACCCATTCCATTAAATAATGACCAATCAATTACCAAAATCATGTTTTTTTTTTTTTTTTTTAACCTTTCCAAAGCAAAGAGAACATAAGAGTGGTGTGACAGGTGGAAAAAGCATCAAGAAGCACAAAGTTAAAAAAATGAAAAGGGAGAAAGTAATGTGATAAAATGGCATTTTGAGAATGAATGGAATTGGAGGGAGTGTTTGGTAGAAATGAAATGGGCCTCTCATCCACTTTAATTGAATGTGGATGATTTTGTGATGAAAAGCCAAACACCTTTCTTTCTTTTTTCTTTTTTCTTTTTTCTTTTCTTCTACACCACTCAGTCACTCACCCAACATCTTTGCCCCCACATTCTTTGTTGTGCTTTGCTAATCAAACACCCCTCTCTCCTTTTTCCTCTCATCTCTCCATAATTCAAAAAACACAACTTTCAATTTTGTAAAACAATGTCTTTAATGTAGTTTATTTCAATTTCAATCTTTTCCTTTAATGTTTTCAACATTTTAATTTGTTGTCAAAGTGAGTGTTTTTTTTTTTTTTTTTTTTTTTTTTTTTAATAATACGTTGGGTGGAGTAATTGAATCTCTGACTTATGTCAATTGAATTATGCTAATTTTAGCATTGTCAAAGTGTAGATAGTTGAATAGTAATTGACATGCATTCTCTTATTTAATGTTAGAAGTTTAATATCTCATTTTCGTAATTATTGTACTAAAAACAAAATATTTTAATTCGTTGATATAAAAAAACTTGAGGTTAACGATTGTGGTTAAAGTACTTAGATTTAAAGGATTGAAGGTAAAGATTAGAATTTTCTAAAATATTATGGTAAAAATAGACTTTTTTTGTTAGCAGGTTACCTGAGTTGGAATTTGAATCTCTGACATTTTAGTTGAAGCTATAATATTTTATCCTAATGAAGTTGTATATATATATGTTAGAACCAACGTTAGTATAAATGTCATAGATTTCATGAATTCTATATAATTAGTAACTAACACGTACATCAATGTTTTAATTTAAAGTTTTAAAACAATATTTAATTATCTAAAACAAAGACTTTAACGCATCTTTGCCCCAAAAAATACAAACTCCTAAATAAATATATGATATAACATATATAAATATTTCTTTTTCTAAAACTACAATGTAATAAGCAAAACAAAATAGATTGATAAATTAAATTATTTATGCTATAATATAAGTATCCTAAATTTCAAATGTAGTGGAATATAAATAAGATTTTATGTTATAAGAAGATTAAAATAATACATATACAAATAACTTAATTTTATTCGTTCCTCTAGACTAATTCTTTTGATCTCTCTTACTTTTTCCTAGTTTTCTCCATTTTTTAATCTTTTTGTCGCAAAGTTTTTCTTTAGTTATGTGTATTTTTTCTCCCTCTAAAATATTTCTTACTCTTTCTAACTTTATTTTTCTCTCTAAATTTTTTTCTTTCAAACTTTTGTCCCTCCTCTATAATCGAAAATTCTAATAAATTTTTTTATCTCCAAAATATTTACTTTCCTCTCTAATTTTTGTGTGTCAACATTTTCTAAATTTATTTACAATTTTAGAAAAGAATTTGAAAACTCGATTCTTATGTGTTCTATTAAATTTTTATTTCTAAATTTATTTTATATTGAAAGTTTTGTCTCTCTTAAGTGTTTGTTCTTTTCCCTAAAGTTGGATGGTATGAATCAAATTTTAAGATGGTAAACAAACTGCGTAATTTTTTTATATTATTATTCATACATCTCATCTATAAGTAAAAGAATCAATATATAGCCACCTCAAAGTGAACAGTTGCAACCTATTTGTTATAGAAAGGCTTGAAATTAAGAAGAACATCACTTCAGGCAGTTGAACCGTTATCGACATTTTTCTGTTATGTGTTGTAACCACCAAAGTTTCATCATTGATCATTACACCTGCATATTTAAAGGAAAACGAACGTGAGATTAATGTAAGAGTGAATAAAAAAACAAGAGAGCAAGACATTCGTTCTATAATACTTTGAAGAAGTAATAAAAGAGAAGAACCTCCTAATTTGCACAATGGACGTAGGCCTTTGGCTGAACCACTTAAACTCATGTGTCTTTTTTCCCTAACTCTATGATTGTTTAGAATTTACTAAAGTATAGTTTACACGATCGTGTACTTCCTATCGAATCGTGTACTCGATCGTTTAGCTTAGCGTCCAATCGTCTATACGATTGTTTAGCTCCTCAGCTGTTGTCTACACGATCGTCTAGCTCCAGTCAACTGTTGTCTATACGATCGTCTAGCGCTTCATCCAATCATTTACATAATTGAACTATCGTTTAGTTCTTGAAGCATCGTCTATACGATAGAGCTGCCATTTGGTAAACGATAGAAGATTTTCAAGCCTCAACATACTACCTCCCCTGACTCTTGAATTATTATTGACCGTTATATCTGAGTGTTTTGTGATTGTGAACGTGAAAATCGTGTCATTTGAGAAAACAAGTGGTATCAGAGCTCAGTGAACAGTTCAAGACAACTCCAAGATTTGAATTCTTGATTCAGAATAGTCAATCTTAAAGATCAAGAATAGAAACTATCAGATATGAGATTGAGAAGTTCGATGACAACACAGACTTTGAACTATGGAAAGCGAAGATTAAAGCAGTCTTAGGGCAGCTGAAGGCTCTCTTGGCCATTACGGACCCTGCAAAGTACCCTGAAACACTCTCTGAGGCAGACAAAGAAACAATTGAGGTAAACACATATGGAACCATTTTCTTAAATGTCACGGATTGTGTTTTGAGGTAGACTGTAGATCAGCCTACTGCTTATGCCCTGTGGAACAAATTGAATGAGATATATCTCAACAAAGACCTGCCCAACAAAGCTTTCTTGAGGGAAAGATTCTTCACCTATAAGATGCATGCAGCAAAGTCCCTCACGGATAATCTGAATGAGTTAAAGAGACTGTCTTATGAATTCAGATCAATCAGAGATAATATTGGGGAAGAGAATGAGGCGTTCATATTACTAAATTCTCTACTAGAATCTTTCAAAGATGTCAAGACTGCCATGAAATATGGTAGAGAAAGAATAACCACAGAAGCAATCATATCAGCTGTGAAAGTCAGAGAACTTGAGTTGCAAATGAGTAAGAAGGATCAACAAGGAGGTGATTGCTTGTTCTCAAAGGGGAAGAACAAGAACAACGGGAAGGGGAAACAAAACAATGGTGATAGTCCAAGATAAAGTGCCATTTTTGTCACAAAATGGGGCACATGAAAAAGGACTGCTATGCCTTGAAGAGAAAATTGAACCAACAGAACAAGGGGGGTAAACAGACCGAGCCTGCTGTAAGGGAGAATTCCCTTATCTATTCAGATGCATTAGCTGCTACTGAAGAAGGTGGAAACCAAAATACTATGGAGACTCAGGATTGGGTGTTAGATTCTGGCTGCTCAGTCCACATGACACCATCCAAGGGATGGTTTTGCACCTACAAGAAGTAGGATGGTGGGCTGATCTATATGGGAAACAATAACACTTGCAGACTGTTGGAATAGGTCTGTGTCCTTGAAAATTCAGAATGGTTCAATGAAATTGATTAGGAACATGAGACATGTTCCTACTTTGAAGAGAAATCTCATATCTTTGGGGATGTTCGATGCCATAGGCTGTGAGTATAGAATTATGAGAGGCACCTTTGAAATTATTAAGGATTTTAAAGTAGTTTTGGTGGCAATCAAGGTGAATGGTTTATATATCATCAAAGATGTACAAATGGCACACTCGGCCTTATTGGAAACTGATGAAGAACCTACTGAAGATGAGTTGTGGCACAAAAGGCTTTCTCATATTAATATGAGGAGGTTGAAAGCGCTCTCTAAATAGGGGATTCTTCCAAGGGGTGTTGGAGACAACCTTAAATTTTGTGAACATTGCATATTAGGCAAAGCAACAAGACAAGGGTTTCCTAAAGGACAACACACTTCAAAGGAAATCCTAGAATATGTGCATTCAGACTTGTGGGAGCCAACCCACTCTCCATCTCTAAGTGGAGCAAGGTACTGTCTTTCATTTGTAGATGATTACTCAAGGAAGAGTTGAGTTTACTTTTTAAAATCCAAAGATGAAGTGTTTAGTAGATTTAAAGAATGGAAAACATTGATTGAGAAACATACTTCTAAACAAATTAAACATTTAAGAACTAATAACAGTTTAGAGTTTTGTGGAGAGGAGTTCAACTTGTTTTGTAGGGAGCATGGTATAGTAAAGCATAGAACCGTGAGGTACACAACTCAACAAAATGAAGTAGCTGAAAGGTTGAATAGAACAATGCTGGAAAGAGTAAGATGTTAGCTGTCCAATGCCTTATTGCTTGAAAAATATTGGGTTGAAGCTGTCTCCTACACAATATCCACTTCTAATAGATGCCCACATCAATCCATAGAGCTGAAAACTCCTGAAGAAAGGTGGACATGACAGTCATCTAAGCTGGAAAACTTGAAAGTGTTTGGATATGTATGCTACGTGTATCAAAGCCAAGGGAAGTTGAAACCAAGGGCTGTAAAGTGCATGTTCTTAAGCTTTCCACCGGGAGTAAAGGGCTTTAGGCTGTGGCATCTAGTTGAAAAGAGGTGTGTGAATAGTAGAGATGTGTTTTTCAGAGAAAACGAGATGTTTATGATGTATGAACAACCATCTACTTCAATTACAAAGACTAGTAGCACAAAATTTGAGGTGCAGCTTCAAAATGATCATGGAGCTTCTACTGTTAGGATGGTATTCTAATTCTCCCGAAATCTCGTAGTTTGTAAACTATACACATTGTTATGAATAAAATAAGAGTTATTTTATTTTGCATTTACTCATATCCAATAAACAAAGCTTCATGGTTATTGTATGTAAACTTAAGCATGTATATGAGATATACAAGTGGATTATGCCTTAAGTGATAACCTAAAAAGGCCTGTAGTATAAGGATTAAGGAGGGGTACTTAATCCTAGTGACACTACAGATAAGACCTGTTTTGTAGAGGTTTACAAGTGTTGTAAAACTACTACAGATGGTTGATCTTGACCATTCATGTGGAGACATGCGAGCAGGGGTGTTCTATACAAAGAGTTTGTATAAGATCGAACCACGAGATGATTCGTCTCTTTATATAATGTCGTTGATACTTGAGACTTACATCTCACCTAAACGACCATAGGTGACATGACTTTAATCCTGAGTGTTTTGGGAACTTCTAGCTTTGAGGGCGGTCCTTTGATTAGTATGGGTAAGAGTGGCCAGATTGCCAACTCAACATGCCTACCTTTTGGGGGATTTATCTGATTTGGGAGCTGAGAACTCAGTTACACAAGATGGAATTTACACAAGATGGAATTCACTCCTTCCCCGAAGCAGGGGTAAGTAGATAGATTGTTATCTTAGGGCTGATTCCGAGTCTTGAACATAGTGGCCACAACTTCTCTTTGGAAAAAAGGACTCAGTCATAGTAGGACTATGACTTATGTTCATTAGAGGGATCAGTGGTACTTAAAGAGTTAGATGTAACTACAAGGGAAAAATGGTAAATTGGCCCAACTGTACTTACGAGTGAATTGTGAAGAGTTATTGCACTGTTGATTGGTTGGTATGGACATAAAATATATCTGTAGTAAGGAGAGTACAAATGTCGGTCTTTAGTGGAGTGTCCGACAGTTAACGGATGGTGGATCTCGTGACTAAAGAGTTTAGTCAGTTATTCACGTACCGTTAGAGCTTTAAGCTATAGGTCCATAGGTCCCCTTGGTAGCTCAATGGATTCAAGTTGAGAATCAGTTCTTGATGTTGATTTGAAATGTTCAAATTGACAAGAGGAAATTCGATTATATATGATATAATCAATGCGATGTATGAGATACATCAAGTGGAGAATTAATGTAAATACGATTTACATTAAATACCATAAAATAGAAAAAGAACTATGGTTTGTATGTTTCATGAGATGAAATATTAAAACTATAAGTTATAAATATAATATGGTAAGTTGGTTATCATATTTATTTATAATAATATTAGTTATTGGATAATTATATATTTTTCTTTAATAATCAATTGAGATAAAAGGAAAAATCGAAAAGAATTCACGGAAAGACTATCAAGTGAAATCGTTTCACTAAACAATAGCTCATAGAGAGACTAAATGATCGGGGAGTGTCACTATACGATAGTTCACTCAGCTGATCATAGCTAAACGATCACAGGGCATTTTCTATACGATAGGCTACCTTCTTCTACACGATTGAGCATTCGTCTATACGATAGATACTGTTCATCTCCCACTTGTTCAATCGTTTACACGATTGTTGTTCCTTCAGTCTCTTCCTCTAACCAAGTCCATACAGAGCCCACACTTCTGGATTCTCACACCGAGAATACCAAGGTAATCATTATGGTGGTGTTCTCACTCAACTCGACTGAGTTCGAGGTTTTGGAGGCCGTTCATTGTGTGTTTGTGTTGCTCGTGTGGTGGTTTCTGTGGATCGTGCTGTGTTGTAGTTGTTGTGTTCGAGTGTTCGTGTATTGCTGTCTTGGAGAGTGAACGAGCGTTTGTGATCGAGGGAGTTTGAAGAATGAGTCTTCAAAGGTATGATACTTTATCCCTTGATCTCATCTGCAAGCATGCTGTAATTTCGTATTGTGCATGACCTGTTAGTTTTCGTTTCTTAACTGTAATTGTTATGTTCAATATCGAATGAAATTTGGAATGATCCTTCCGCTGCTCATGGAAATCCTCATGTCTGATTTCCTTCATTCATCTCAAAATCTAGAGTTAGAAGGTGATAAGGTTGCTGAAACCAGTAAGCATGTGTCAAGTGAACAAGTTGAGACACATGGAAACTTACACAACTATTCATTAGCAAGAGACAAACCTAAAAGAATTATCGTGCCACCCGCAAAATATCAAGAGTCTGATTTTGCTAGTGTAGCATTAAGTGCTACCATTTCTTTGAGTAATAATGAACCTACCAACTTTGAAGAAGCAATAAATAACCCGAATGCTAGACAATTGATTGAGGCAATGAACGATGAAATGAAGTCCTTCAACCAAAATGACATTGCAGTCTTTGCCTAAAGGGTACAAACCTATCTCATGCAAATGGATTTATAAATTTAAAGAAGAGATTCTAGGTATGCAGAAGTCTAGGTTCAAGCTAGGCTTGTTGCTAAGGGGTCACTAAAAAAGAAGGTATTAACTACAATGAGGACTTTTCTCCAGTACTGAAGCATACTTCTATTAGGCTGCTCATTTCCTTAGTTGTGCAAAATGATTTGGAGCTAGACCAATTGAATGTAAAAATAACCTTTCTACATGGGCTATTGAATGAGAAAATTTACATGAGACAACCTCAAGGTTATGTGAAAAGGGGAGAAGAAGACCTAGTGTGTTTGTTGAACAAGTCCATATATGGCCTCAAACAGTCACCAAGATGAGGTTCAAAAGAAGCTCATATGATTGATGTGTCTACACAAACTCTAGTAGCTTCAAGGAACCGATCTATATACTTTTTTATGTAGATGACATGCTGCTGGTTGGGAGATCCAAAGAAGAATTGAAGCAAGTGAAAATGCTTCTTAAGAGAGACTTTGATATGAAAGACCTAGGGGAGTCAAGAAGGATTCTAGGCATTGAGATTGAAAGATATAGAAAACAGGGCAGATTGTTAGTTAGTCAATCTGAATATTGTGACAAGATACTTTAAAGGTTCAAAATGGAAAGTGCTAAGCTAGTTGACACTCCTCTTGCACCTCACTTCAAGCTTTTAGCTGCAAATAGTCCAAAGAGCATAGATGAAGAGTATTTGAACCATATGAAGGCTGTTCCTTATTCCCAAGCAGTGGGATCACTGATGTACCTTATAACTTCTACAAGACCAGACCTGTCCTATGCAACAAGTATGGTCAGTAGGTACATGACAAATCCTAGTAGAAGACATTGAGAGGCAGTCAAGTGAATACTAAGGTATCTATGTTCATCCAAGGATGCAAGAGTCTTATATAGACAGAATAAGCCATCCAATTATGAAGTATATGGTTATGTAGATGCATATTATGCAGGGGATTTGGACAGAAGATGTTCTCTATCATGCTATGTTTTTCTATGGGGGAACAATTTGATCAATTGGAAAGCTACTTTGTAGCTTGTTGTGGTCCTTTCTACAACAGAGGCCGAGTTCATCGCATTATCTGAACCTGTGAAGGAAGGTTTGTGGCTGAAAGGTTTATTAAACGATTTCGGCATAACACAAACAAAGGTCAGAATCTATTGTGATAACCAGAGCACAATATACCTATCTAAGAACCAATAGTTTCACAACAGAACCAAACACATTAATATTAAATATCATTTCATCAGACAAGATATTGAGAAAGGGGAAGTCGAGGTAGTGAAGATTCATACCTCAGATAATGCAGCTGATATGCTAATCAAAACCATTCCATTAAACAAGCTTGGCAGATGCTTGGATCTTCTCGGGTTCGAGCTACCTGAAAAAGGTTAGCTCAAGTCAGCTCAATAAAGTAAAGAGTTAAAGGTACTCTAGATGCTTATAAAGGTGGAGATTATTACAGAAAGACTCGAAATCAAGAAGAACATCACTTCAGGCAGTTGAATCGTTGTTGACATCTTTCTGTTATGTGTTGTAACCACCAGGGCTTCATTGTTGACCATTACATCTGCATATATAAAGGAAAACGAATGTGAGATTAATTAAGAGTGAATAAAAAAAATGAGAGAGCAATGCATTCATTCTATAATACTTTGAAGAAGTAATAAAAGAGAACCTCCCGATTTGTACAGTGGACGTAGGCCTTTGGCTGAACCACTTAAACTCCCATGTCTTTTCTTCCTAACTCTACGTTCGTTTAGAATTTACTAAAGTATCATTTACACGATCGTGTAGTTCCTATCGCATTGTGTACTCAATCGTTTAGCTCAACGTCCAATCATCTATACGATCGTTTAGCTCCTCAGTTGTCGTCTACACGATCGTCTAGCGCTTCATCCAATCGTTTACATAATTGAACTATCGTTTAGTTCTTGAAGCATCGTCTATACGATAGAGCTGCCATTTGATAAACGATAGAAGATTTTCAAGCCTCAGCATACTACCTCCCCTGACTTTTGAATTGTTATTGACCGTTATATCTGAGTGTTTTGTGATTGTGAACGTGAAGATCTTGTCATCTAGGACAACACTATTGATATCAATTGTATCTATTGAACTCAACAGACACATACATTCGATGAATCATGTCCCATTTTGAAGAAGTATAGCATGTCCACATCAATTGCACCTATTAGACTCAACACACACCTACACTCGAAAAATTGTGCCCTACCTAGAAAGGGTAAAACACGAATTTATTAAAAAAAGTAGGTGGTAAGGAGAAAACAAAAGATTCTCCTACATCGTCCATTTATATACTACTAATAAATACGTGTAATGTATGTGAAAATGACAAAGTTTTAATTTAAAGCTTTAAAGTAGTATTTAGTTGTCTAAAGAAAAAAAATTCTAGTGCAAATATATGATATAACAAATATAAATATCTTATTTTCCAAAATTACAATGTAATAATCAAAACAAAAACGAATTCATAAATTATTTATGCTATAACTATAAGCATTCTAAATTTCAAATATACCCATAATCAATGTCGAATATTATAAGTAGGATTTGATGCGATTAAGAAAATTAAAACAGTACATATAAAAATAACTCAATTTTGTTCGTTTCTCTAGGTTATTCTTTTTTTCTCTATTTTTCCCCTTTTCTAATCTTTTTATTCAAAAAAAAGTTTTTCTTTAATATTTGTTTTTTTTCACTCTAAAATCTTCCATTCTCCATCTAACTTTGTTTCTCTCTAAAATTGTCTCTTTTAAACTTTTGTTCCTTTTTTATATTTGAAAATTTTAATACTTTTTTTTTTATCCAATCTCATCAATTCTACTAATTTTTTTTTATTTCTGATTGTATCTTACCTTCAGAGCTTTATTTCTCTAAATTTTAAATTTATTTTATCTTTAAAGGTTTCTCTCTAAAGTTTTTGTTCGTCTCTAAACTTGGATCATATACGCATAATTGAAAGAGAATTTCACATGTCATGCCGTTGCAATTTTGACTCAAGCTTAAACAAGATGGACCGGATTCAAAACCTATTCGACTTTCTATAAAGTATCTTTAGGAGTCTAAAACCATTAAAACTATATCTATGGTTAATAATTAAGAACTTAAATGAATAAGAACAAAATCCGAGGTTCTAAAATTTCCGCCTTATGTCTAAAGGTTAAAAAAACAAATTAAAGGCTGATGTCTAAACTCTTTTCCTAAATTGCTTTTGAAAACCAAGTTTTACCTAATCTAGGTGATTAATCTAAACAAAAATAAACTCAATAAAAGGAAACCATACTATTGAATGAGAATTTTTTTTTTTCTGCATGAAAGGTTGATATTTACATATTTAAATCCTAAGAAACGGTTTAGCTCAGCAATAAATAAAAAGAAAAATACATTGAAGAAAGATAAAAAAAGAAAAAGAAAAAAAAAGATGAAAATATTAATGAAAAACTTATATTAAACTAAAGGAATGAAAGTACAAAACTAGAAATTGAAGAAAACTTGTACACTAAGTAAAACCGTAAAGATAGATGAAGATAATTAAACACAAAATAAATAAACCAAAATAGTGATGGAATTTGATTGAAAAAGTGTAGACAACTGAAAAATAGAGATTGAATTAAGATACAGTGTAAACCGAAAAGGAGAGTCGGGTCTTAACACTCTAATTCTGTCGAGAATGGTGATCCGAAAAAGACGATAACAAGAACCATGGAAAAAAAAAGTGCAGAAAAATAAATGGAGAACAAAACTGTGGCCTTCATGTCCTATTTATAACCTTCATGCTACAGTTTCTTCAAGGTCTTGTTTTGGGGCTGATATTTGATATTTGATATTTGATATTTCTTTTTTTCTTTTATGCAAGTCCAAGATTGCAATTGCATGCAATTTCATCAATACCCTTCACAAAAACACATAAATTATAAGGAAAAACTCAAAGAATCGAAGTATATCAACCATATTTAACATGCTCACACGAAATCTTTTCAATTTCACAAGTTTCTTTCCTAATTTAAGCCAAAAATATATCAAAATAGTTCAATAAATTAGGTTTTTAGAGCTAAATAAGTTTGATAAATGAGACTTATTAGTGGCGAAATTGGTTGTTACATTTACAAATATACCACACAAATTAAAGAGGAAAAGGTCCATATTCGATTCATGCTGAATTTTGAAAGGTCAAGAGAGCATTCTTGAGAGCTAAAGAAGGAATTCAAGGCTCAAGATCGTAGATTTCATGTCAGAAGCGAGTATGACATGTGTCCTTCAAGAGTTTTCTTTATCCTTTTTTAATCTTGTAGTTTTCTTGTTAGGATTTTTCATAAGTTGTTTTTATTGGTTAATGTTGGGGTTGATGCCCTAAATCTCGTGGATTTCGTAGTTTGTAAATTATCTGTATAAAATTTATTTATTTAATAAAATAAAGTATTATTTTATTTCGACATTTAGTTTGTATTAACCCAATTCAATAAACTAAAATTCAAGGTTATTTTATGTAATTTAAACATGTATGTAGTTGACATACAAATGGATCAGTAATAACATGAATAGTCTGTAGTATATGGATAAGGTTGGTAACACTATGGATACGTAACCTATTTTGTAATTGTTATAAAAGTTGTAAAGTGTTATAAATGATCTGATCCTAATCGTTGATGTGGAGGCTTGTGAGTGGGATATCTCATGTAAAGAATTTGTATAAGACCAGACAGTGAAATGATTAGTCTCTCTTTATAACACCATTACTTGAAGAGACTTATATTTCAATAGGATGACCATAAGTAACTTAACTTTAATCCTAAGTGAGTTGTGAACTCCTACTTATGAGGGCAGTCCTTTGATCTGTATGGGTTAGAATAGCCAGATTCGTTGACTCAATATGTCTATCATTTTAGGGACTCGTCTGAACAAGGAGTTGGGAACACAACTTCACAAGATGAAATTCACCCATTCCCGTTTTGAAAGTAGATGAATTGCTCCCTTAAGGGTTGATTCCAAGTCTTGAACAATGAGGCATCTCACCTTCTTAGTTGCCAGAGAGGGGTCTAGTTTATAATTAGACTATAACTAATTGTTCATTAGAGAAATCGGTGACACTTAAGAAGTTAAATGTAATTACATGGGTAAAACAGTAATTTGACTTAGCTGTTATGAACAATTTCTAATATTGTCAGCTTACTGTTGATTGGTTAAATCCATAAACATAGGAATATGTCTACGATGCGAAGAGTGCAACTGTTGGTTTTTAGTGGAATACCCGATAGTTAATGAATATTGATTAATTTGATTAAAGAGTTTAATTAATTAATCTCATATCATTGGAGTTTCTAATCTGTAGGTACATAAGGTCCACTTGCTAGCTCATTAGAGTTAATAAGAATCAATTAATTTAGGATTAATTTGAATTGTGAAAATTAATTAAGATAATTAATTGTATGAGAAACAATTAATATAATGTATATGAATGCATTACAATATAAAGTTTGATGAGAAAAATAAATATTTAAATAGGATTCAAATATTAATTATATGAATGTTATTCATATAAAATTATAAATTAAAATTAATATGAATAAGATTCATATTAAAAAATTACAAGTTATGTGAGAGAATATTATTTGAATATGATTCAAATGTGTGATATTTAATTAATTAATTGTTATTTTATTTATTTAATTATATATTAAATATGATTTAATATATATAGTTAAATAAAATTAATTTACATTAAATTATATTTATGTGTTTAAATTGGTTTAAAAGTGGAACATCTCTGGAGTTATTCAATGTGATGATGGAGGCCCCTTATCTCTTTCACATAAAAGAAAAAAAAAAAAAAAAAAGAAAGAAAGGGGAGTTTTTACCGATTACAGATAACGTGAAATTGTTCTGAAAAAATCCACCTCCCAAGAATTGTTTAAAAAAAAAAAAAAACTATCTGAATGCCCTCACCAAAATTTTAAAGAGCCCACAACTCCTTCTGATTCTTATCTAGAGAATAGCAAAGAAGATCTTCGTGGTAGTATTCAAAGGTTTTTTCTTGTTGTGTTCGTAGAGGGCTGTAATCGTGACATTGGACAGAACATCATGGAGAATGTTATTCTACAAGGGCATGCAAATTCTTATTCCCTTCCTCTTTGTATACAAAAGCATACTTATATGTAATTTAATGTTTATTCCTACTATGTATAATTTTTCTGATTTTAAAGAATTGACATAAGAGGATTCAAATCCTTTGGTTAATGAGTTGTGAACTTCAATCTCGGATTTATGATTGATTTTAGTATAATTTTAGTTTTAAACCTTCTATTACGTTTTTAGATAACTTTAGAGTTCTATAGTGGGTGTTACAACATTTGTTGTAATTGGGAGCTACTAACCCTTAAGTTGAGATTGAGATTGAAGTAATTAGAAGAGCTTTCGAGCTTTCTTTTAGCTTAGAGGTAACTTTTTTTTTTTTTTTTGGTAATTTGCCCACTTTTATTGTAGTTTAAGTTGTATGGTTGTAATCATTCAAATTTAACTTAATCGATCTTGCTTGTAGAGTGATTAAAATCTCAAACAACAAACAATATTTTCCTTACCTATGAGGTATTTGATTAATGTTGGCTTTTTTGCCTTTAACCTCAAATTAATTAATTAGTTAATATTTTGATGATAACAAACCTGCTTTTATTTATTGACAATTTTAAGTGTTTTGAAGTGTCTATTGCATAGAGCTCGGAAAACGATTCCAACCTAACTTGAATAGTCCAAATCGAAGCTCAAATGAAGAAGATATAGACGAAACAAACTTAACAGAAAAATCCCGAGCTAATGACGTGACATAAGTTTTCTCATCGTAATGGATAAATTGAAAGGTGCCATTTGGAGCAATGGATGAGTGGCACATGGTAGGCTTTTGATCTTTGGATTGTTTTAAAAGGAAAATGTGTTGGATCGATATGACAACCCTAGAGGGGTGAATAGAGTTTAATTAATTTTTTTTTTCTAAATTAACCAAATTAAACTAATTAATTTATATATTTTTTTTATAAATAATAAGAAAAATTCAAATTATGCAACAAATAAGATGAAAAATGTGATAATTTAATTCTATCAAATTTTAGCAAATAAATAAGAACAAACTAAAACATACAATAAATTGCTTAAATTAATTGCAAAAATAAAAAGGAAAGAGTTAGAGAAGAAGACACCTTGGTTCGGTCAAACTCGACCTACTCCACTTCCCAAGTGCCTTTTGGGAATTTGAATAAAATTTTTCCGACTCTTTCACGAATTAGAGGCCAACCGTTACACCACCGCTCCTTTTACGGGTTCAAGAGCAAACCCGATCCTTTCCACGATTTAGGATCAAACCGTTACAATGTTGGAATTTTTGAATAACACAATACAACTCTCACTAGAGTGGATTTACAAGTTTAAGCACTCTAACAAGTTTATCCTCACAATACAATAGCGCTCTCTCAAGAATAAGATGAAAAGAAAAAAAATTGGGAACTTAAAGAGCAACAATGGAACTTTTAAGTTTTGGAGGATTATGAATTTTGTTGGTTTAAAATTTGGAGAGGAAGATGGTTTATATAGAGATGGAAAAATTTTTAGAAACCACAATTAATTTGGACCATTGGATTTTGGAAAAGAAAAATCAATGGTGGAGATTTTAAACTAAACTAGTCATTAGATACAAACAAAAATATAATATTAAATTCCTTTTCTTTTGAAATTCATTTTTTAAAAAATTAATCTAAAAAATAAAAAAACATACCCGGTAAAAAACTAGCCGTTAGCCACAAACATAAAATAATATTTAATTCATTTTCCTTTTAAATCCATTCTCTTTAAAGTTAATCCGAAAATAAAAAACATACTATGCGTAAAAAACTAGCCGTTAGACACAAACATAAAATAATATTAAATTTATTTTCCTTTTAAATTTCTTTTAAATTTCAATTTTTTTTAATTTTAAAACAATTCAAAAATCAAAAGTTCATCATATGTTAATCTCTTAATGATCCACCATTCAACCAATATGCTGCCACATGTCTACATGCAAATGGTCTGGTTATGCCACGTCATTCACCACGGTATTTTCGCTATAGACTTGTTTCGGTCATATCGTCTTCGTTTTAGCTCCGATTTGAGTGATTCAAGAGGTGTTGGAATCGTTGTTTCGAGCTCTACGCTATGGACATATTAAAACACTAAGATTTTTAGTAATTAAAAATTGAGTTTGTTATCATCAAAACATTGATTAATTAATTAATTTGAGATTAAGGGCCAAAAGCCAACAAAATGAATTTAAAAGAAAAATGAATTTAATATTATTTTATGTTTGTTCTAAGGGTTAGTTTTGGACAAGTGGTAGCCATGTGGTTTTTGTTGGTTTTAAAAGAAATGATTTTAAAGGATATATATTATTATATTATTTTTAGTTTGTGTCTAATGGCTAGTTGGGTTTAAAATTTTCACTATTGATTTTTCTTTTCCAAGATCTAATGACCCAAATTAAATGTGGTTTTCAACATTTTTCTTCTCTATTTAAACATACCTTCTTCTCTAAATTAACGTCACAATTTTTATCATTGTCAATCCTCCATAACTCATTAAGCCACCATTGTTACTCTCTCTCCAAGCTTCAATTTTCTTCTTTTCATCTTCTTCTTCAGAGAGATATTTTATGTTGTGAGGATTGATTCATTGAGTGCTACAACTTGTAAATCCACTCTATTGAAGGAATTGTAATTGTGCCCTTTATTTTTACAAACATTTTGGAAAGGTTGCTCTTGATCCCGAAAAAAAAGTTGTTGCGATGGTTTGATCCTCAACCGTCACTACTACAAAGTCTACATTACTTGACACTTGTAGTTTTTAATTACTTGACGATTCTTTGAAAAAAAAAGGTCAAGTAATGACCTTTTAGAAAAGAAAATGTTAAGTAAAAAGATTAAGAAAGCAGAGATTGATGGAATGTTTAAGATATTCTCACGCGAACCATTACTTGACACGTCTTTCATGTAAAGTAATATAAGGTTTTGTTTGACACGTTTTTTGTATCAAGTATAAGAAGCTCTTACTTGACATATTTTTCATGTCAAGTAAAATATTTAAAATAATATATTTTTTTAATCTTTATTTTTTTGTTTCCCTCCCTCCCACATTTTCATTTCCCCCCTTTGCTTTTCCTCTTACCAAAATTATCAAATAAAATATAAAAAATAATTAATTTATTATTTTAAATAAGTAAAATATAATTATCAAATAAAACTTCCCCCTTTCTCGTTTTCTCTCTCGTAAACTCCCCTGAAACCCTCTCTTCGCAGCACTGGTCAGCCACCGTACAGCCTCCACCGATCAGTCCTCCACTGGATCCGTGCTAGATGCCCACCATATGTTGGGTTTTATGTCCTAAAACTCGTGGCATTAAAACTTATTCTGAGAATTCAATAAAGTTGTTATTGAATATATTGTTTTTTTAGAAATCCAATAAACCTAAGTCCTTTGACTATTATATGAGTACTTGAACTTTATGTGGAGACATACAAGTGGATTAGGTTTGAGTAAATAGTCAAAATGATCTATAGTATATGAATAAGGTTGGGTACCTTATTCTGGTAACACTATTGGATGCGACCTACTCTGTAGTTGTTACAAAAAGTTGTAAAGTGCTACAAACGAAGTGATCCTAATTCGTTCATGTTGGGACATGAGGAGTGTGGGTGTCCTGTGCAAATGAGTTTTGTGCAAGATCGGACCATAAAACCAGTCACTCTTACTTTCTAACGCTGTTTACTGTTTAAGACTAACTATTTCAAAGTGATGACCTAGGTAACTTGACCTTAATCCTGAGCTAACTATGAACTTCTGTTTGTTCGGGATTATCCTTTGATCTGCAAATGGTGAGAGTAGACCAATTGCCTCTACTTAATAAACTTACCATTTTGGGGATAAGACCAGATGAATAGCTGGGAACATAGGGTGCAAGAGGGAATTCACTCCTACCCGATTGGTGTTGTTCTCTTTAAGTACTAATTCTGGGTCTTGAACAAGAAGCCTCACCCTTTCATTTGCCTAAGAGAGATTTGATTTTTTGATTGGATCAGAAATCAATTGTTCTTTAGGGGATCAGTGGAACTTAAGGAACAAGAGGTAATTTCGGGGTAAAACAGAGATTTGACTCAGTCGTTATTACAAGCAACCTGTGAAGGGTTAACTTACTAATCATGGTTATATCGTCTGGACATAATATATCTACAATTAGGGGAGTTCAGCTATGGGCTTTAGTGGAATCACCTATTAGTTAATGAATGTGGGTTAGATCGGTCTAATGAGTTTAGCCGGTTAATCTCGGATCATTGGAACCTATGATCTGTAGGTCCGTGAGGTCCCCTACTAGCTCGTAAATGGATAAGCTCTAGAATAGCGTGATAAGTTAATTTGAAGTGTTCAAATTAGAATTAAATGAATTTGGAGAAATAATATTTAAATATGATTGAAATATTTGAAGATGGAATTGTGTTAAAAATTAATTTAATATTTGATATTAAATTAATTAGAATTATTTAAATTGTTTAAATAATTATTTATTAACTTTATTAAGAAAATTAATTTTGTAAAATTAATAATATTTTCAATTTTATTAAAATTGATTTATGAAATCAATTTAGATAAAATTGAAAAAGAAAAAAAAAAACACAAAAAATTGAAAAATAGATTTTCCCTTGTCTTCTTCTACTAGCTCACCAATAACCCACATTAACTCTTCATTAACTCTAAGCATGAGCTGCATCTCATGCAGCAAATTTCTTTGCATGAATGTTTGCAATATATTGAAGAAATTGGATTGTCTTAAGGGGATGGCAGTCGAACAAAATTTTTTAGAAAAATTTGAGAGAAGAATATTGTTCTTCTACTTCATTGTTGCTATGAGCTTCTCCAAATTCCCTTAATTCCAGCTTATTTTGAGTCCCACTACTCAATCTTGAGCTCCAAGAGGATAGTAGGGAAGATCTTGGGGTGGTCTACTATAAGATTCTGTGGAGATTTGTAGCTGAATCAAAGCTTAGAGGAAGTTCTTCAAAGATATGTCATGAAACCCATTTAATTTCTGTTGAAGCATGTTTTCTTTTCTGTCAATTAATGAATTAGAGTGCTTATGGATCCTGGTTTCTTCCGCTACACATTGGTACCTTCCAACACCACATTCGTACCAAATACCACCAGATCCACGTCAGATGCCTACTGGTCAGCCACCGTACAACCTCCACCGGATCTATGCCAGACACCTAACCTAGCCTCGCACCAGACGCCCAACCTCATTTGGAGTCATGCCAGATTTGATTAGTCCACTACTGAATCTGCGCCAGACGCCATCGGATCCGCACTAGACGCCCACCGGTTAGCCACCGTACAATGCCCACCGGTCAGTCCTCCACCAGATCTATGCTAGTTGCCCAGCATAGCCTCGCGCCAGATCCGGTCAGTCCTCCACCAGATTCGGTCAATCCTCCACGAGATTCGTTGTACAGCTGCGTTGCCCCTGTTAAGTAAGAGCTTCTTAGAGTTTTATGAGTGTTCTTGTTCCTCTTTTATTTTTCTTTTCAGGCAAGTTGGTCGAGGCTCGAGTGAAGTGTCAATTTGAGCAAACACTTCGGATAAGTGTTTTGGATGTATTGGAATGAATTTGTGATTTGGGTTATAATGTAGCATCTTCTATAATGATTTGCTTGTTTGAATATTTGATGATGAAATTGATTTTGAAGTGTTGGAAGGAGTTGAGTTGTTATCCAATAGATTTGAGACCGATCTTGGCAAGGTTTTGGTAAGTTTGGAGGTTAATATTAATAGTTCTTTGTTACCCATTGAAGTATTGATCTAATAATTGAGTTATTTTTAATTTTTGATGTTTAATTCAAAGATTTCAAGGGATTGGAGCTATTGTCCAGAAAAATTAACGATATTTGAACGTTTTGATAGGTATTAAGGCCTTGAAACTCTTTTGGAATTGTTACATAGTTGTTGGAATTTGCATTTTGTAACCATTATTATTGAACTTTTCCTAGTTGGTTTACTTTGTTGTAGTTTTGAAGTGACATTCGAATCAAGCCACACTTTGGGTAATCTATTTGGAGTTAATCGGTTATTTTGGTGAACGAAATTTTGAAGAATTGGGCTTCTAATATTTTGTAGTTTTGAATGAAATTTTGTAGATAAGATTGGACTTCCAATATTCTTTATTTTTTTTTATTGTTTGTAGATAAGGTAACTTGTGAAAGTTAGGGGAAAGGTATCTGCATTCTTCTATTTTATTTTTTTTTTTCATATGCTTGATTTGTTAATATTCTTCTTCCTCTTTATTATATTTTCTCAAATCTCTCCCACATTCTTTTGTTTTGCATCGCAAGGTAATTGTTCCTCCTAAAGCTGGATATGGTCAAAAGAGAATGAATGAAATTCTAGTAAGTCATTAACTTTAAGTTGTAGATATTTTTTAAGCCTCGAGTATAATATTTTTTTTCATTGCATAAAGTAAGTAAATCATGTACATTTTTCCTTCTGTGTGACTTTTTGTCATTGTTGTATCTTAACACTTATTTCTATATTTTGAAATTTGATGTTATCGCCCTTTATTCTATTTTGCAGCTTGACTTGCTTAAACATGGCTTGTCTGACCCTTAGTTCTCGATCTTTAGACTTCAAAGCTAAATGTATAGATTAAATAATGTACTTTGTAGAGAGGTTATTTATTAAACAATTTGTCACTTTGTGTTTGTTGAATGTTGAGTTTTGTATACAAAAGCAATAGTTGAGATTTTATTTTGTGCATGTACATGTGAACGAGAAATATTGTTGTAATTTGTGAGGAGTGTTCATATGAAAGGTCATAGTTGAACATATCTAATTTTTAGTGAATATATTGAGTTGATAGATCTTAAATGTATAATGTTTATTTAGTTGATGTAATTGTATTGTTAGAATACAAGACAGAAAATGAGAATATCAATTGGGGCATTTAATTTGAAAAAAAAAAAGACATATACTTGACAAATAAAAAACGTCAAGAGTTATCATATATGATACGTAATCAATGTTGAGAATAAAAAAAACTTAACATATCACCAATATCAAGTGTATTATTTATCTTGACACGAAAATTGTATCAAGAAACCTTTGTCTTGATGTTTTTTCGGAGTCAAGTTATCACACTCTACTTGACAGTCGAATACTCGACGCTTTTATAAGCATCAGGTATACCCTTTACTTGACATTGGAAAAACGTCAAGTATCCAATTTCTGTAGTAGTGCATGGAAAGGATCGAGTTCATTCTTGCTCCTGAAAAAAGAATGTTGTAGCGGTTCGACTTTAAGTCGTGGAAAAAGTCAAGTTCGTAGTGAAATATCCAAGAGAAGATTGGGAAGTGGATGTAGGCCAGTTGTGTACTGAACCACTATAAAATTCTTTGTGCCAATTTCTCTATCCCTCTCCTCTTTAGTTTTGTAATTAATTTGTTATTATATTTTATTGCTTGAAATTAATTGCAATTTTTTTCTTAAAATTAATTGTTCATATTGGATTATTTTGATTGGTTGTTCTTGAATTTCTATATCCATTATCAATTTTATTATGAGAACCAATTTGGGTATTTTAAAGTAGTATTATTAACTTCTTAATTATTTTGAGTTGAATTATTTTGCATGAAATTATTGTTCAAATTACTTGTTAGCAAAAAGTCTTAGTTTTTTAAATTGGGCTCACATTAGTAAAAGGTTTTTATTAAGTTAAATAAACCCTATTCACCCTCCTCTAGGGTTGTCATACTGATCTTACAATTAATTGTTACTTTCTTTGGGTTGATTTCAAACTAGTTTTGAAGTTTTCGAGTTGAATTCTCTGGGTCGGTCTTGTTTATTAGCAAGGCTGTTAGATCCAAACCTTCGGGATTTCATACCATATACAATTATTAATATGAAGTTTTAGTTAACAATCGTCAAAGTTTAAGTTTAGAAGTATAAAACTAATATTTGCCTAATTTTTAATTTGATTCTTTTGTAATATTATCTAGACAAGAATTGTGAAGGATAGAGGATATAGTCACGTCAAGCTTTTATGATGGCCAAAGAAATATGTTTGTGAAAATACTGATAACAATAAATGTTACTCGAAATGCACCAAAATATTTTCTGATTTGACTCGATTGCAATAGAATAAAAACATATATGCATTAGATTGTTTGGTTGCTGAGAGTAACGTAATGCCTATAATTATATTAGTAGTCACATGGGCACCATGTGCCATTCAAAAAGTTGGTATACTATTGCTATACATTATCGTACTAATAAGCCTATTGAATCATTGATCTCAAGCAATAATAATTAGTTTCAAGTTCTAAAAGCTTTTTACTCTCATGGTAGTTTTCAAACTTTTGAAAGAATAAATGTAAAATAAAGAGCAAAATTCGAATATATATATTAAAGAACAAATATATTTATATTTTAGTCAATATTTTGCTACATTTTTTCAAAAAATAGGAAAATAAATCAATATGATATATTAAATTTACTTTCATCTATTAACTTGAACTTTTGGATTAATTGATGATTTAAATAGTACCAAAGCAGGTCGGTTCTGAAGAATTATGAGAACCCTATAATCAACTTAAAAAATACTATGACTCTTCAATCTTCTATTCTCATAGTGAGGACTCGTCTATTACGATTTGAGTTGCATAATTAAGAAAGATTACGATTCTAGGTTATAATCTAAGTTTCAGATAATCTTATTTTAAATTTTCATTCATATTTAAATCTAAATATTGATTATTCTGTGCAATAATCATGAAACTTTTCATGAATTTTTTTCCAGCATAGATATCATCGTGAAGATTGCTAACAAAAAGATGAACACGGGTAGACTTTTTGAATTGAGTATATTAATTAAGTTTCTTATTCTTTTTGTTTCTAATAAATTATTAAGGCTCGTTTAGTATAATTATTTAATGTTATGTTATTATTATTATTATATAAATATTATTTGATTGATTATTGGTCAAGATAATTAATATGTTTAAATTGAATATGTAGACTTTAAATTATATATTGAAATGATTTGATTTATATTTATTTCTTTCCACTATAAAACTTGATTAATCTTTTTGGTCACAACTTGAGAATTTATCTTTAAATTTAAATTGTCGTCAAATTAACCATAATAAATAATTTAGTGATAGAGTTAATTATTTAATTAAAATCGATCTATATTAGTGATTTAAATTAATTAACGAGAAAGTTTTCAATTCCTACCCGGAATCCCATCCCAATCTCCGTGGAAAATTTCACGGACATGAGGAATAAAATGAAGAGTAGGGATGGGGATAGGGAATGACATTCTCAGTCCCATCATATACAATTATGTGGACAAAATTTAGATATGAGCTTATCTCGTTTACGAATTAAAATGATATCCTAAATAAATTTTCAATATGTGTATATATTGGGAATTACACGTATACTATATAAATGTAAATTTAAATATAAGTATATACCCATAATATATAACTTCATTATTTAACATGAAATCTAATAACCCTAACCAGTGAATCCCAAATGATCAGCATTACAAGATTTGAAAAACACTTTTTTTTTTGTTACATTAATTGAGGGAAAAGGTCAAGTCAGTTCAATCATTAGCTGCCATTATTTTAAAGAAACTCATTATTAGGTTTGGACCCCTTATGCACATTTAATTATATTTTCAAAAATGGTAAATGACGCCTTACATAAATATTGCAGTTGGGGTGTAGCTGTAAATATTGATATATCGGAGGTATCGGTAGAAAGAAATCTCTAAATTTTGGACCAATTATAAATTATCATACTATTCATTAAATTAATGACGAAATTTCATTGAATATGAGACTAATTAAAAGTTGACATGTATTATGAATTGAAATTTAAGTCATAAATTGGTAAATCCTAATGACGCCATGTTTTCATCTTGATCAAATTAATTAGTTTGATCTAATTAAATATTAAAGTTTGGACTAAAGTTAAATTGCATAAACAATATGCTTAATTTGACTCAACTATAAAAGAAAACCTAAATCCAGTTAATTGAGCCCAAGGGCTAGGCTCAGACCAACCAAGTCTAAACCCACGAAGTCCACTAGAGAATTCTATAAATAGATGAGCTCTCTCCAAAGAACCTAGAGAGAATTCTCTAATTCCTGAAAGTGCACATCATTTGATGACACAAGTCTCCTGAAGATTCAATATCAACATCTACATCAACACAAGTTCAATTTAACAATATGTTTCTCCAAAAACCTCGTGCGAATCGTATTCATTCACCTACCCTAAAAACGTGATAGTCAAAATAGTAAATATTGTAATTTTTTAGACATTTTTTATTACTCGTATAGTTTTGTAGCTATACACCACAATTATCCTAACTACATACGTAGATGTTAGGTTGAGAGGGAAGCAAGAGAGTCAGAAAGATATCTAGAGATTGTAGCATGGTTTATCTTTACCAAATCTTCCAGATGATGTTTAAGCTATTTTTGCATATTATTTATTGAAAACAAAACTTAAAAATGTATCTAATTTTGATAAAATTGATGCTTGTGTTTTGTAAAATTCAACTCCCATCACCTCGGAAGCATCATCATCATCATTATTTTATATTTCCGATACTTTTTAAAATCATATAAATAGCATTGTACTTTTCAAAAAATTCTCACAAAACACACAATATTTTCACCAAATGTCTTGTAGTTTAAATCTTAATCTATAATTTAAAAGTAATATAGAAACGATTTGGTTTCGTTTGGTATATACCTATGATATTGAATGTTTAAAATTTTTTCTCAACATGTTAGAGGTGATTTTGAATTGAAAGGTATAAGTGGTATAAAATAAGGATAGAAGCAATAACAATGTTCGGGTCAAAAATAGCACATGAAGCCCATTTTGAGCTTAGAGAAGAGGGTTAACTCGTTGAAGCTCAAATTGACGTGCTTGGTCTCGGCCTAGGTCGAGGCCAAGCCTAAAAAAGTAGCAAATAGGGCATGTCTTGTTTATGCCCGACCCAAAGCATCACCCTAGGGTCAAAATGGGTCTGCGGGAAGGTACTCGGTGTCAACGCAAGTTGTCAACCCTAGCTAAACATGAAAACGGGACTCACCCCTCAACTTGGTGAGATGAAAAATTATCCTAAAGCGACTTCGAAACCCTATTGGGACAACCAATATCAACCACTCTTAGAAATAAATTATTATAACTCTAGCGAAGGCAAGTCCATTCTCCATTCACACTTTTAACTTGTTGCACTTATTTGCTCTCTAACTTAAGCATCAAAGCTTGTGTGTGTGCATGAGGTATTCCTATTCTGCAGGTCACTCTCTTCTCCTATCAAATAAATTTACCGTCGTTGTCATGTGAAAGTCGGGTCTAGATTTTGGCATCAACGTAAGAATTTTTTAAATATTTGAACTTATTTTATTGTTATTTGAACTCTATGTTTTTCAAACGAAAAAAGAAATTCTTTAGGTAATTGTGTGTAATATATCTTATTATGGGATGATTCGGGTCAAAAGGGCATAATCAAGATTAAACACAGTCAAAGACTACCTGATTAGAAAGCCTATGTAACTCGGATCCAAGTTGCACTCGAGAACCCAAATGAATCAAAACCCAAATTTCACTACTTGCATGGATTCACCAGGCTGAGACTAATCAATTTGCTAACATTTCACTAAATGGGTATGTTAAATGCTTGCCCCTCGACACAAGAGATTCGAGGGTTATCCCGATCAAATTTTCAAACCCAAAATGGGTGCCCAAGTCAACTCTCTCATATAAAGACATCTTTATGACTCCATCGTGAGTAAGTCCACTCTAAAATTCTAAGTTTATTGCACTTTTTCAATCTCTGACTTCAGCATCGAAGTATTTGTAGCAAGTACTACATCGATGTCTAGTTTTTCCTTTTTTACCAGTCATCTCTCCCCTTCTAATTACAAATCTTTCCATTGAAGAACATGTGAATCAAGTGCATATTCTTGCTCGAATTTTCACATCAACAATGAATATTCTCGATCAAAAAAATCAGATGTTTAAATTCTGTAACTGACAAAGGTTGAACTTTAGAGGAAAAAAACTTTAAAGGTTAATTTTCCTTTTCTAGTTAATATTCTCTCACGTGTATCTTTGCTCTTTAACCGGTCTCTCTAAACACTTTCCTTTGTCTCTCTAAATTTACTCTAAAATTTTCATCAATTCTCTCCCCAAAAAAATTCTCTCCCATATATATATATATATATATATATATATATCTTTCTACCACATCTCTTTTATCTTTCTAATTTTTGAAAGAAAATAAAAAGAACTAAAATTAGTTATGAAATAAGTATGGTTGAAAGAATACAAATTTAAGGAAAAAACCAAAACCTAAAAACAGAAATGGTCATTCCAACAAGTTGAAAATGCAAAACTAAAGTTTACAATTTGCAACTAATAAATTAGGAATTCAAAATCTCAAACTAGCCCTAAACTTAGTAAACTAGAGTTTTTATAATTATACCATTAAAAATTATTAAATTCCGTTTAGTAACTATTTTATTTTTTATTTTTGTTTTTAAAAATTAAGTCCATGAACACTACTTTCACCTTCAAATTTCTTCATTTATTATCCACTTGTTCACCAATGATTTTAAAAACCAAGTCAAATTTTGAAAACTAAAAAAAAATAGCTTTCAAAAAGTTATTTTTGTTTTTTTTAGAATTTGACTAAGAATACAATCATTATCCTTAAGAAAGATGCAAACATGATTAAAAAAAATGGATGATATAGACTTAATTTTCAAAAACAAAAATAAAAAAATAAAATGATTATCAAACGACTCCTACATTTTCGTAATTAAATTTAATTGCTAATAATCAAAGTAAGCTTAGCTTAACGGTAATTGATATTACCTTTCTCTTGGAGGTCGAAAGTTTGATCCCTTTTCCTGCAAATGTTGTACTAAAAAACCTTCGATTGCTAATAAGTTATAAAGAAGTAAGCATAAGTTAGTGGTAATTAACATGTAGTCCTTTTCTTAGAGTTGGATGTTCAAATTCTCATAATCACTTGTTGTCTAAAAGAACTCCGACTCCCAGGTCGATAACGAATTGACGGCAAGGTTAATTGCGGTGTGGTTTTTGTAACTTTAGTAGGGAGTTAGTTTTCCTGACATAACACTTGTCTTGAGATCAAATGTTTGATTCCCTCGCTTCAAAAATAGTTTAAAATATTATATTAAAGGGATTTCAAAAATAAAAAATAAAGAAAAATATTTATACAAATAACAAAATTTAATTATAGTTGTGATAAATGCTAATAAAAGTCTACCAACGTTTACCAGTGATAGAAATTGATAGAGGTTGATTGAAGTCTATCAGTGTCTATTAACGATAGAAACTGATAACAATCTATTATTGATACTACCCGTGATAGAACAAGTCTATCAGTCTATCAGTATCCATCCATGTTTTTTTGCTATTTTTATAAATAGTTTGACATTTTTACTATACAGAAAATTTCTCTATATTAAATTTAATTAATTAATTTTAAAAGGGACAAATTTTTAAAATACAATATAAGACCAAAAAAGATTCTAATAACAAATTAAAGCTCATTGGATCTCGTAAATTTGCATTGCTTTTTGGAATTGGATATTAGTTTATATTTTAGTTTATAAATATTGATATCTTATAGGTAATCGTCAAACCATTGGACTAACTACGAGATTTAATATTAATTTCCAATTACTTATATTTAGATTTTGGTTAATCAAGACCATTGTCGGATTAATAATTGAATAAGCTCTTTAAATATCCGATAATATTGATTGCCTTTCAAGAAAATCTTAAAAAAGAAAAGGCAATATTAATAGTTGTACGAGAAACCATGATTCCCAAAACAATATATTTTTATTACTCCGTATTTTTTGAGACATTGTAGCCCCACCGACCAAGGGAAAAAAAAATAGTTTCAAGTTTTATTTTCTTATTATAAATATTATGATAATAGATATCCATTAGATATTTATGTTTAGTGTCTATTGACCATGTGTTTCAATATTATACATTATTAGTATCCATTTAATCCACCGCCAAATTGTTTATAAATAATGGTGTTTGGTGGGTTTTGAAACACATACATTGGGCAAAATCCATGAAAATTGGAAAAAGTTGAGATTTTAGAGATTTTTTTTTATTTCATATTTTGTTAATTTAATTTAATTAATTGATTCATAGATTATGTTTTATTTATTTTAATATTATTATTTTCTCCATCTTTGTGTGTCGTTGTGCTCCTCAAATTTACATCACGTTATCAGCACGAGCTCCTATCGTTTTCTCCGCTAAAGGTAGGTCCTAAAGATATGTTGGTTTTTATCTCCTTGTTATAATTAAAAAATTTAATGTTATTTTGTATATTTAATATCTATTAAATTTCTAATATAAATACAAATTTTATGATAGTGCTGCCATGAAAAATTTTATAAAATGAGAATTTGTTGTCCTTGATATTAACGTCAATAATTATTTTTCATGGATGCTTGATGCCAAAATCCACCCGAATGCTATAAATCTTGGAAAGACTATTAAAGAAGAAAATACGACATCCAGTCAAGACAAAGCAAAAACTATGATTTTCCTTCATCATCATCTCCATTAGAGATTGAAAATGGAGTATCTTTCAATAAAAGATCTCCGTGTCTTGTGAAAAAATTTGAAAAAGACGTATGATCATAAAAAACAGTTATTCAAGCTCGTTATGAGTAGATGCACTTGAGGCTACAAGATTTCAAATCAGTAAGTGATTACAACTCTATATTATTTAAAATCAGTTCGAAATTGTTGTTATGCGGAGAGAAAATTACTGATGATGATATGTTAGAGAACACATTTTCTATATTATGTCTCAAATATGCTTTTGCAGTAGGGATATCGAGAGAAAGATTTTAAATAGTATTTTAAACTAATTTCATGTCTTCGCGTGACCAAACAAAATAACTAGTTATCAATGAAAAATCATGAATCTCGACCAATTGGAACAACACTATTCCCTGAAGTGAATATTGTGAATGTTAATAATAGTGGTCGAGATTGTGGTTGCGGTTGAGTTGTGACCGTGGCAGAGGAATAAATAATATTATTTTCGTGGTGGTCATTCTAATCAATCAAATTTCAAAAGAATTACACAAAATGATGATCACAAAGGAAAAACTCCACAAGATAAGAGTTCAAAAAGTGTTGAAAATAAATGTTTCCGATGCAGAATGACTGGGCATTGATCACGTACCTATCGTACGTCAAAACACTTTGTTGATCTCTATCAAGCATCTCTGGAGGAAAAAGAGAAAAATGTGGAAGCAAATTTTGCATACTAAAATAATGACATATTTGACCGATCCTATATGACAAATTTGGTTGTGGCGGATTTCTTTGAATCTCCTAAAGAGAAAATCGACAGAATTGATGGAAGATCAAATGTTTCTTTTGACTTTGAAAATATCTAGACTTAATGTTGATTTTTTTATTCATTTCCATGTGTTTTGTTCTTCTCTTAGTAGATGTTAACCTTTGTATATTCCAAATGTTGTTTTTCTTATTGTAATTATTTTCTTTTGATAAAGAAACCTTGATCATTTTCAATGTTGGGTGACTAAACAATGAATAAAGAAGATCAATGTCTGGCAGACAGTGCAACTACACATATAAATATACAATACTTACAAGTAGAAAATATTTTTCCAAACTGACAATACTGGAAGCAAAAGTCAATACAATATCAGGTTCTGCAAACCTGAATGAAGGCTTTGGAAAAGCAAATATTATTTTGCCTAGAGGAACAAAATTTACAATTGACAATGCATTGTTCTTTAGCCCATCAAAGAGAAATCTACTTAGTTGTAAAGATATACGTTGTAATAGTCATCATATTAAGACTGATAGTAAGAATAATGTGGAATATCTATATATTATATCTACTGTCTCAAATGAAAAAAGTATATTGGAAGAGTTGCATGCTTTATCTTCTAGATTTTGTTATACTCATATATGAGTAATTGAAAAATATGCAACAATGAACATGAAGTTCATGAATACATACATATTTACAATTTGACATGACATATTAGGTCATCCAGGGTCTATAATGATAAGAAGAATTATTGAGAATTCAAATGGACATCCATTGAAGAGTCAGGAAATTCTTCAATCTAATGAATTATCATTTGATGCTTGCTCTTAAGGAAATTTGATAATTAAACCATCACCAGCTAAAGTGAGGATTGGATCATCTACATTTTTAGAAGGAATTCATGGTGATATATATGGATCTATTAACCCACCAAGTGGACAATTTAGATATTTTATGGAACTAATAGATGCATCCAACAAATGATCACACGTGTGCTTATTGTCAAGTTGAAATCTTGCATTTGCAAGATTACTTACTCAAATAATTAAGTTAAGAGCACAATCTATCGATTATACAATTAAAACCATTCTTTTTGATAATGCTATGAATTTACATCCCAAATTTTTTATAATTATTGTATGTCAAATGGGATAAGTATTGAACATCTTATAGCTCATGTTCATAAACAAAATAGTTTAGCAGAATCATTCATAAAAAGTTTGCAGTTAATTACTAGACCATTGCTTATGAGAGCTAAGCTTCCTACATTTGTATGGGGATATGCTATTTTGTATGCAGTGTCACTTGTACACATTGAGTATCTTATCGTAAGTACTCGCCATTACAATTAGCCTATAGCTAGGAGCCAAATATATTTCATCTGAGAATTTTTGGATGTGCAAGTATATGTTCCAATTGCTTCACCACAACGTACTAAAATGGGTCCTTAAAGGAAGTTAGGAATATATGTTAGATATGATTCCCCTCAATTATTAAATATCTTGAACCCCTGATGGGTGATGTATTTACTGCACGATTTATTGATTGTCATTTTAATGAGACAAATTTTCCAACATTAGGGGGAGGAATTAAAAAGTTGGAAAAGGAAATTACATGGAATGCATCGTTATTGTCTCATTTAGATCCCCATACAGATCAATGTGTACTTGAAGTTCAGAAAATAATTCATTTGCAAAATATAGCAAATCAATTAACAGATGCAGTTATAGATGCAAAGAAAGTAACTAAGTCACATATACCAGCTGCAAATGTTCCATAAAAAATTGATATCCCAACACAGCAAGTTGTCACTAATGAGTTTGGAAGACGTCAAAAGCATAGTAAACCAGTGTGTTCCAAAGATAAAAATTAATGAAAACAAAAAATAATTAATAGTGAAAAAGACTTGATTGGGGATATAAATACCCATGAAGAAATCCTCGACATGACTAATGAGAAAGGTGAAATACCTAAGATAATAATGAGATTTCAATAAACTATGTCATGACAGGAAAAAGATGGAACTGAACTCATGTAATTATTGACAACATTTTTGCATATAATGTTGCTCTTGATATTATATCTAAAAATGAGGATTCTAAACCAAAATCTGTTGAAGAATATTAACATAGAAGAGATTGGATTCAGTGGAAAGAAGAAATCGAGGCAAAATTAAACCTACTTTCAAAACGTCAGGTTTTTAGACCAGTAGTCTAAACACCAGAAAGTGTCAAACCTGTGGGATATAAATGGGTATTTGTGAGAAAAAAAAATGAAAATAATGTGGTCACAAGATATAAAGTAAGACTAGTTGCATAAGGTTTTTCACAAAGACCTGATATTGATTTTGAGGAGGCGTATTCTCCAGTGGTGGTGCAATTACATTAAGATATTTAATGAAGGAAATTAGACATGATGATTCCATGAGCAGCGGAATAATCATTACAAATTCCATTTGTATTTGAACAATAACAATTACAACTAAGAAACGGAAACAAACTGGTCATGCAATAATACGAAATTACAACATGTTTTATAATAAGATCAAGGGAAAGATTATCATACCTTTAAAGACTTATCTTCAAAATCCCTCGATCACGAATGCTCGTTCAATCTCTAAGACTGCAACATAAGAACGCTTGAACACAGCGACCGCAACACAACACGATCACAACGACCATCACACGAACACCATGAATTCAACGAACGGCCTCCAAAAACCTCGACCTCTATCGAGTTAAGTATGACACTACCACAATGGCTACCTTGGTATTCTCGGTGTGAGAATCCAGAAGTGTGGGCTCTGTGTGGACTTGGTTAGAGGAGGAGATCGAAGGAAAAACAATCGTGTAAACGATTGAGCAAGTGGGAGATGACAAAAGTCTATCATATAGACGAATGCCCAATCGTTTAACAAATGTTCTGCGATTGTTTAGCTAATGGCCAACTAAGTGAACTATCATGTAGTGTCACTCCATGATCGTTTAGTTTCTCTCAAGCTATCATTTAGTGAATCCTATTCATTTGACAGTGATTTCATGAGTCTTTTTGAGAATAGAAAATCTAAAAACTTTTTCATACTAAATTTAGGAAAACATTTTTCTTTTATCTCACGGTTACCATGAAACCACCAGTAACCCCCCACTCAATTGATTATTAGAGAAAAAGATAGAATTATCCGATAATTAATATTATTATAAATATATATGATAACCAACTTACCATATTATATTTATAACCTATAGTTTTAATATTTCATCTCATGAAACATATAAACCATAGTTCTTTTTCTATTTCATGGTACTTAATGTAAATCTCCTTTACATTAATCATCCACTTGATGTATCTCATATATCACACCGATCATATCATATATAATCAAATTACCTCTTGTCAATTTGAACATTTCAAATCAACACAAAGAACTGATTCTCAACTTGAATCCATTAAGCTACTAAGGGGACCTTATGGACCTGTAGCTCGAAGTTCCAACGTTACGTGAATAACTAACTAAACTTTTTAGTCACGAGATCCACAATCCGTTAACTGCCAGGCACTTCACTAAAGATCGACAGTTGAACTCTCCTTATTATATATATATTATATGTCTATATCAACCAATCAACAGTGCGATAACCCTTCACAGATCACTCGTAAGTACAGCTGGGTCAATAACCGTTATGCCCCTGTAGTTACATCTAACTGCTTAAGTACCACTAATCCCTCTAATAAACATAAGTCATAGTTCTACTATGACTGAGTCCTTCCAAAGAGAAGTTGTGGCCACTATGTTCAAGATTTGGAATCAGCCTTTAAGGGAGCAATTTATCTACTTACCTCTGCTTCCGGGAAGGAGTGAATTCCATCTTGTGTAACTGAGTTCCCAACTCCTAAATCAGACAGATCCTAAAAAAGGTAGGCATGTTGAGTTGGCAATCTGGCCACTCTCACCCATACTAATCAAAGGACCGCCCTCAAAGGCAGGAGTTCCTAAAACACTCAAGATTTAGGTCATGTCACCTATGGTCATTTAGGTGAGATGTAAGTCTCAAGTATCAACGATGTTATATACAGAGACGAATCATCTCGTGGTCCGGTCTTATACAAACTCTTTGTATAGGATACCACCGCTCGGATGTCTCCACATGAGTGGTTAGGATCTACCATCTGTAGTAGTTCATAACACTTGCAAACCTCTACAAAGCGGGTCGTATCCGTAGTATCACTAGAATCAGGTATCCCTCCTTAATCCTTATACTACAGATCTATTTAGGTTATCACTTAAAGCATGATCCACTTGTATATCTCATATACATGTTTAAGTTTACATAAAATAACCATGAAGCTTTGTTTATTGGATATGAGTAAATGCCAAATAAAATAACTCTTATTTTATTCATAACAATGTGTACAGATTACAAACTACGAGATTTCGGGAGAATTAGGACACCAATCCCAATATTTAATTGGTCTGACTGTGTATGAAAATAAAGACATACATTTTATGGATGTAGTCATACATATTTATATGGATTTCTTGATAATGATATTTATATGAGAATCCCAGAAGGATTTAAAGTATCTGAAACATATAAATCAAATTCCCGAGAATTGTATTCAACAAAGTTACAGAGATCGCTATATGGATTGAAACAATCAGAACGAATGTGGTACAATCGCCTGAGTAGATATTTATTGAAAGAATGATACCAAAACAATTCAATATGTCCATGTATTTTTATAAATAAACCACAATCAGGATTTGCTTTTATTACTGTATATGTTGATGATTTAAATATAATTGGGACTCCTAAAGAACTTTCAAAGGCAAAGAAAGAATTTGAGATGGAAGATCTCGGAAGAGCAAAATTTTGTCTTAACTTGCAAATTGAGCATTTAGCATATGAAATATTTGTTCACCAGTCAACTTATACGAATGAAAAGTTTTGGAGAGGTTCTATATAGACAAAGCACATCTATTGAACATTTCAGTGGAAGTTTGTTCTCTAGATGTGAAGAAAGATATATTTTGACCTCGAAATGATAATGAAGAACTTCTTGATCCTGAAGTACCACATCTTAGTGTAACTAGTGAATTTGTGTATCTTGTTAATAATACACATCTTTGCATCAACGATAACAAATACTTAAATTTTTTTAGTTCAAATAATATAGAATTGAAATTTTCGAAAGATCAGTAACATGAATAAAAAAAATGCACTCAAATACCAAAAACAACTGAGAACCGTTTGGATTGACATGGGAAAAAAGTGTTTTTCAAAAAATTAATTTTTATTTAAATATTTTTGACAAAAATGGTTGAAAATACTTTTCAAAAGTATTTTGAGTAGTTGTCAAACACTCTAATTTTTTCTAAAATAATTTATTTTTTAAATTAAAAACTTGAAAATACATTCGGAACACTCTTAAACCATATATTTAAGCTAAAGTTAATTCATCATTAAAGAGTTAAAGAAAATGAATTACTCATTCAAATTTTCATTACTTTGTGACAAAATAAAACACGTAGTTGAAAATAAGGACCATATATAACTTTGTGAGAGAGATAATTAGAACAACGAGGTTACACCTAGTCGTTATATTCCTCACTTATTAATCACATAAAAATAGAATTAGGAAAAAAATGTCACATGACATTATTTTATTAGATAATAGTTGAAATGTACCAAGATAGATGCATTTAAGGAAACACCGAAGGTTTTTTTTTTTTTTTTTGGGAGAATTATGGGTGAGGGCAGAAGCACATGCAAGTGAAACTGAAAAAGTAAAGTATTACAAGACAGTTGCCATGCTTAAAAAAAAGATTATATTGAAAGGCAAGCAAAGAGAAAAGCAAAGAAGAGGCAACAAGAAAACAACTTTATTGGGAATGTCTAATTGGGGATGTGGAGTGGACCATTCATTTTCCAAGAGAGAAGGGCCTTTTATTTGCTCAAAAGGACCAAATTATGCAAAATTATATATTATTATTATTTATTATTATCATTTGTTAGGTCTCTCTCTTTTCTCTTTTTTAGTTTCCAATATTTTAATTAAATGAAAGAAAAAAAACTCTCAAATACATCCATTTTCTTTACTTCTTTGTTTACCAACATCCCATGTGCTACTATGACTTTAGGTCTTCTTTATATTTCTCCCTTCAATTATTCTCTCTAATGTATTGTACGTCGTTAAGTGAACTCTCTATTATAGATGATTTCAATTTCAATTTCTTTTTCTATTTATTGAATTTGTTTCTCTATAGATTTTATTCATCATTATATGAATTTTTTAAACATATTTTTATATATTTATTTTAACCTATTGTTGATTTTACTCCGTACGAAATTTTTTAACAAATGTGTTTAATGCTAGAAATTGTAGAAGGTCGTAGAAGTACTTTTGTTTTTTTTTTTTCCTTAGAAAAGATCGTATTTTTAAGAGTACCATATATATATATATATATTTGACGGAGGAGCTAAAGGATACAATTAGAAGACATTTAATCTCTTTCTTTTATAATGGTATGCATTTTCATAACTATAGTATTATTCTATTTTGGACTTTGTAATATTAAGTATTTTAGAGAAGATTTTGAATGAGTAACTTTCTTTATTAAACTATTTACAAATTCAGATTTTCTATAATAAATTACAATTCTAAAACATTATATAGAAGATAATTGCAAATATAAAATTGTTAAAAAGCTTATTAATTGTAATCCCCATAAGCTTTTATATATATATATATATTGAAATTTTTTAAAATAGAAAGTAAATATAATTTTGACATTTTATTGAAAATTAATCTTCGAGTAAAATTTATTATTTCCCTTTGAAATAATATTTTTCAATTAGAAAAAAAATTGCACTATTATTAATATTGATGCTAAAATTTAGACAGAGAATCTAACATTTGCATGATAATAATATAAATGTGTTTTTGAAGAAGAAAGGATATGTTCTACGAAGAAAAAGAAACATACACACTGATGTGGTAGTTATCATACACCGTGATGCTTTTTGACAGTAAATTGGTGAAGAAGTTTTAGAGTTTGAAGGTGAAAATTTTGACGCACTTTTATTAAGAGTTATAATGATATATGTATTTATATGGAAAGTTTAATTTAAGATATCTAAATTATTAGAGTTTCAAAATCATATTGAGTTAATTCTCGAGTCGAATAGATTGGCCATGCATAATTCATGTCCCATTTACTAAAACAAGGGCCTCAACCATACCGAGGGTTTTTCTAAGCTTGATTTGGTCCTAAGGGGTAGTTTTAGTTTTGCCTCTTTCATGATCTAATTACTTCTGAACTTTGTCTAATATCAACCATTTTCTTGGATTCAAAATTAACCATAACAATAAGTAATAAATAAAATCATAGAAAGAGTAATATAAGAAATATTATAATTATATTGTTAACTTTTAATAGTTATATCCTTAAAAGTTTTACATAAAATTGATTTCATTAAATTAGAAGTAATGTTTAATAAAATGAATTAAATAAATATTGGAAAAATAAAATAATTAAAACAATCATTAGATAATTGAAAAAATCAAAATGAAATATTAAAGGATGGGCAAAAGAAACAAAATAAATAAATAAATAAATAAAAAGCAGCTTATTGAGCCATATTTTAAGATAGAAAAACCAAATACGGATGATCATAATATATCACACTACTTTAAAACAGAAATTAATTGGTGGCGTTTTTTCCCCCCTTCTTTTTTAAGTACAAATAAAACAACTAAAAGGCTCGCTTGATTTTAAAAAATAAAAATATATACAACCAAAAGAGTTATTGATATAATTAAATAGTTTATTAAAATATAATACTTTTCTGTCTCAAAATAAAGATGATCTTTCCATCTTAAAAAATAAAGACAAAATATAGGAACAATATAAAAGTAAATAAATAAAAAAATGTGCATAAAAGTAAATAAATAAAAAATGCACATAAAGTCTCTTTTATAGCATGCATGATATTATATATAAAAAATTTCAGACATAGCCTTAGGTCATATTTTCTATAAAATTACTTGTAATTTGGTCACTTTTTCTGAAATCACTTATTAAATTATCAAATAACTATTAAATAAGTGATTTCAGAAAAAAAAAATGATCCAACTAAGGTAATTTGGTTGAAAATATTAAGTCAATGTGATAATTAAAAAAAGTGATTAAAATGATTAAGAAAAATATTAGTGTATATTTTAAATAATGATTTTCAAGCTGACAAAAAATCACCTCCTAAATTAGGGTTGTTTTCTTAAGTAATTTTGGTCCATTACTGGATTATTGGACCAAAATAGATAAAAATATGTCAAAATGAAAGATGGTAATTTTTTTTAATTTGTGGCTAACGTATTCTTTAAGATAATTATTTTAAATAACAAAATTGTTGAAAATATTTTTAAATATAGTAAAATGTGTGATAGATAGTGACATTTTGCTATATTTATAAATAAGTTGGTCAATTTTCTTATATTTGAATACAACTCTTTCTTTAAGAACAAGAGCGTAAATTCAATGCCAACATATTTAATTGTTGGTTAAAAATAAATGAAAGGTAACTCTCCCAATGATGGAAGATAAATGTTTTATATTTATTTTAACTAATCAATTAAGTGATATATAACAAAAGAAAGATGTTAAAGAATAATGAATCAAAGATAACCTTTTAACATGGACATATGTAAATATAGCCATCAGACCTAAAGTATCAACAAATATAGTATAAAGTAAAAAAAATTACAAATATGGCAAAATTTAGATGGTCTATCAACGATAGACCATCTCTTTGGTAGGAGTTTGATAGCGATAGACCATATTACTGGATTGGTAAGAGTCTATAAGTAATAGAAATTTATTGCTGATAGACTTTGCTATATTTGCAATTTTTTAAAAATTGTTATTATACACTAGATTATCATCCTTAAAAGTATTACTCATTGCAATTATTCTTTTTAATACTAATGTAAACAACCCAACTAGTCTCCTATAGAAATAAAATAAGGAAAATGGGCAAGAATAATAATCAATGTTGTGTGTTGAGTTGCCTTCTAAAGTTGATCTATAATTTGATTATTCATTAAAACAATATGTCTAATTTGATTTGACTCACAATTATCTCAAGTACTTCCTCATCAATCAAATTTATGAAAGTTTCATCTTTTTTTTAAGGGATAATATGCCTACATTAGAGAGAATAATTAGTTAGAGAAAGAGAAACAAAAGTTGCTATAGAAAAAATATACCAATATTGTGAGGTTTAAAGAAAAAAAATAAAATTATAAATTTAGTCCCTATATTTTAGATAAAGTTAAAATTTAGTCCTTATAGTTCTAAAAGTTAGAATATAGTCCATATGGTTAGATATAACCTCATAAGTAGTAAATAGGGACTATTTATGATAATTCTACCAACTATAGAAACTAAATTCTAATGGCTAAATTTTAAATTAATTTCTCTAAACTATAGAGACTAAATTTATAATTTAATCAAAAAAATATTGACTAGAATGTTTCTTTCTAAAATAATAATACGTAGTAAATAGAAAATATTAATCTAGAGCTATATAGATTTTTAAAATTTATATCTCTAAATTGTTGTATTTATAAATTTGATCTTTTGAGATATACCTTAGAAAAGAGAGAAAAATTATGAAAAAATGAATGTAAACTTTTATTTGATTGTTTTGGTTACTCGACAATTCTTCTTACTACTTTTATTTAATTATTCATTGAAATAAAACTACTTATATAAGACTAAATTATATATATATAAAAATAATAAAAGCTTTGCCTTTTTCAAGACTATCTATAATCTTTTAAAAGTTTACTTATTATTATCTTTGAATTCGCAATATTATTATTTGGTCACAAACATTTCCACTCTCACTTGAATTGAAATCTATTAAAAGTTTGGATCAACATTAAGATCTAAAACAATGTAGATGTGTCTTAAAATAAAAATTGAGACCAAATATCGTCATATTATTCCAAGTCATCGAGATAAGAAAAATGTTTTAGAGGTGCATTCATTTAGAAGCTAACTCAATCAACCATCTAATCATCTTCTTCCTTAAATAAAGTACCTAATTTTTGCGTTTCAGATAAATTATATTAAATGACAAAACTATTGAAAATATTAAAAAATAATAACAAAATACCACAGTCTATGTACGATAGACAGTGAAATTTTGTTATATTTGTAAATATTTTGATTTGTTTTTCTATATTTAAAAACAATACTAAATAATAGTAAAATATCACAATCTATCTGCGATAAACTGCAATAGACTACTATCTGTGCCTATCATGACACATTTAGATACATATAGTAGTCTATCGCGATCTTGCGAATAAATAGTAAAATTTTGTTATATTTGCAAATATTTTGATTCATTTTCTTATATTTAAAAATAATCCTTTTGTTTTTTTTTTTTCTTAGTACACCTAATTTTTTCTTCTAATTTAATATTTTTCCTTCTCCTTTCATTTTTACTTTGCTATTTTAATTAGTTTTATTCTAACGTTTTAGAATTATATCCAATTTTGTCTCAAGAGTTATATACTATTTTGATGAAAGACCTCAATGTCATTATGAAACAATTATCATAATTTAACTATCAACTTATTATTGTGATCGTGACGGTCGTTTTTATAAACCATGACAAAAAGTCAAAAATATTTAAATAAATTAGATTATAGAGATGATAATAAAAGTTAGTAGTAATATGTCACAACCAAACATGTTGTGTGAATCAAAGAAATCCAAGTACAACACATTGAATTCTAGTGTTTCATTGCACTCCAACTTCAAACTTACTTCTAGCCTTCTCCTAGCAATTAATGAAAAGCAACTATTTCCAACAAAGCACTTTCTATTTTAAAAGAACATTGTTGTTAATTTTATTATTCGATCATCGAAAGAATAGATGGAATATTATTTTTAATTTAAAGATTTCGAATCTTTATTTATCTTATTCATTTATGGTTCGAGATAGATCACATGTTTGAGTTTGATACATGCCATGTTTCAAGATTAGATTCTTCCATCATATTTCAAAAAGCTTGAAAAAAAAAATCAAATGAGTTATCATAATGTTAATACTCCATTCATAAATAGAATCGTTACTAACTTATTTATGAGATGTATAAAAAATTAATGTAGAGTGTTTCAAACTTAACATTAGTAACTTTATAAATATAGTCTATAGTTGAGATCATGCACTTTGAAATTTTTATGAAGTGGAAGAAAGAAAAGAAACAACATTTTCTTGGCCATCATGTGGCGGATGAGAATTTTTGTTTAGTGAGAGTTTAAAGTTTAGCCAAAAAAAAAATAATAATAATAAATAAAATAAAAAAAGACTGCTTTTGAATATAGAAAAATAAATAAGAATATTTACAAAATATATCAAAATTTTAGCACTATCAATAATAGATGCTGATAGATACTGATAGACTTTTATCCGTGTACTCTATCAGTACTTCTATCAGTGCTTCTAACACTGATAGACACGGATTGAAGTCTACCAATGTCTATTATTGATAATTCTAAAATTTTGCTATATATTGTAAATATTTCAATAGTTTTACCATTTAAAATAATTTTTCTAAAAAAAATTAAATTATAAATTTAGTTCATAACTTTTAATTTTGTATCTTATAAGTCATTGAACTTTAAAAATGTTTAATAGATCTCTGAATTTTTAATTATGTGTCTAACACGGACGTATTGAGGGAGGTTAAAGTATCATACCACCGTGGATAGCCACTTTGATAACTAAGATAAATATCATTGTTTTAAACTAATATAAAAATGCATTGAATTTGGGCGGCTCGAGCTCGACCTACGGTAAATTTGCCGACCCTATCTTCATTTGGGTAGTCTTGCGAAGTGTCCAAAATAAAGATTGTTTTTGCAAAACGATGAGGAAGGACAGAGCAAAAAAATAAAAAAAATAAATGACGTTGATCTTTAGATATGTTACGTGTATCTCTTAATTAATGTAACATATTAATGAATATGCACTTTTAATTGGTGGATTCGAATCTTTAATCTCTTGATAGATGAAATATATTTTAATCAATTGAGATATTATATTTACATTGACAAACAACTTATACAAATCATTTAATTATTAGTGTTAGTTGTAATAACAATTGCACATATTGATGACGTGACCAAAACAATCTTTAAAGTTTGAAAAACAAATAAACTCAATTATTGTCAAAGTCGAAAGATTAATTCGTATTTTAACGTAAAAAGTGGAAAAAGTGTAGTATAGGATTCAACTATATAAATTTTATTTTTAAAAACTTTGTGGGTTAATTTGGAATATATAGTTGATTATAATAATATGTATTTATTATAATCCGTGGGTTATAATAGTTTGTAAATTTATCGAATAATTTGTGTGTTGGAGTGCAAAATATTTTAGTATAAGTTTAGATAGTGTGCTTAATTTGGGCACAAACTACTTTAGTCTGATTTCAGATAGTCTATAAATGTTTAGATAGTTATGTTTGGGTTGTAAAGTAATTTAGTGTAGGTTTAGGAAATATATGTCTGGAATGTAAATTATTTTAAACTGAGTGTAAGGTTCACGTGTTTGGAATGACTATTTGTTTAGTACGGAATTATTAAGTATGAGTTTAGGGTTTATGGTTGTTTTCAATTTTTTTTTTGTATTCTATAAAAAAACCGATATCTTAAATATCATATTTTATAAATAGAAATAAAAAGATTTATTCCACCAACATTTAAATATGTGTTTTAGATTTTAACTTACATTATTTTCGCCTATTTAGATATTTTGGGATGTAAAAAGTACTTGAGATTAGACTAAACATTCAAATAATTGATTAAATAAAAAAGCTTCAGATTTGGAGACTGCAAAAGTATATCTAGGAGTGATAGTTTTCAAATATAGGCCACCACACGACACACAATTTTTTAGATGATGCTAGGTTTTCATTCAAAAGTAGTTTAAGAAAAAGGATTCATCAAATCTGCTCTCGAGGAGGATCTCACAATACTAAAGTGAGATATTATATTATATGCATTTGAATTAAAATGAAAATAGCTGTAAAAGATAAATATTATTTTTTATTCTTTTTTGAGAAAAACAATAAAAATAGAACTACAAAATAATGTCTTTGGACCAAATTTTGAAACCACTTAGGGTAAAGGATATGAGAAGACTAGATTGATTCTCCTATGAGACCCGACATTTTGATCTCACCATACAAAATAATGCCTTCGAGAGATTTCATATCTTAATCTCTAGTTGGATTTAGTTAATGACCTTTTTTTTCCTTTACATATACACAATTTTCTTGATTTAAATTTGGATAAGTTCATAAAACAAGTTATATATTAGGACATTTTGTTTCGATTGATTAGAAAATGTGTTTTTCTATAAAGTCATTTTCATTTAAATACTTTTTCTTTTAAAAAAAATTAAAGTAAAAATACTCATATATTTAGTTTACATTTTTTCAAAAGTATTTTTATATACAAATTCGTTGCATTTGTTATACACTCAAAGTGTTTCTATTAATATAAAAAAACTATAAAAGAAGATTATTAAACACTATTAAATTGGGCGTTAGAGGTATTCTTTGTTGGAGTTGACTACTGGAGTGTGGTCTTCGGAGTTAGTCGCCAGAGCTGGTCATCGAAGGTGGTTACGTGGAGGGTGGAGTCATTGAAAACATTGGAGGGCGTTATAATTGGTTTCTTTAACCACTTGAGTTATAAATAGTGTTGCAAAACAGGGGTTAATATAATTCTTACTCGGATTTTCTTAATACATGCCCCAAACATGAGTAGACTATTGTAGCCCACTAAATCTATTCCAAATTAGAGCACCAAACAACACCTAAGAATGGTGTCCGTATAGCTACCAATACTTTTAAAAAATATGTTAAGATGTCTAAAATTTTAAGGGTCGTATTCTTTTTAGTTCTTCGACTAATAAAAATTGTAACAAGCTTTTGAATTTTGAATTTCATAGATATCACTCATTAAATTCATATTTAAACATTTTGATGTGCATGAACACAAATATTTAAAGATTTTGTGGTAAACCAATGATATAGACAAAGTTTAGGATTTCAACTGAAATCGATAATTTTAGAGTTCAAAATTGATTTTTTTTTCGGAAGGTTTATTTGACATAGTTAAAGAAGGAATCTATTAACACAAAATTTAACTTTAGAAACATATTAGTAAATTTTTTTGAGTTTTTTTTTTTTTGATAATATGTTAGGTGGGGAATCAAATATTTGACTTTGAGATAATACAAATTTTATATCAATTGAGCTATGTTCACTTTTGTTTTCTCCTTTTCGAAAGTTTAACGATATGTAAAAGTGACAAGATACAAAACTCTAACTGATCAAGACTATAAACTCGAACATATTGGCCTTATCATAGATAAGATAATTGTAATTGATAACACTCCTAGAGCTAATAATTAGTGTATAGCAATAATTTTAAAGAAGTATAAATATTGTAAAATCTATCCATGATAGACTCTATTATTATGGAATCCTATTAACAATGGATATAGTATCCTAGATTTCGAGACACTGAATTTAAATTTTACTATATCTCTAAATTTATTTGTGTTACTATATCTGTTGATATTTTGAACTAAATGTTATATTTGTAACCGACTCATATTAGATAACTGTTTAAAGTTATTTATTAAGTACAATTTCAAAAGTTGTAGCTGCAAAAACGTATAATTTAGACGTTAATCAACATTTATATCTAAAAAAACTTTAATATATATAAAATAATTTAATTAATAAATAATAAATAAAAAGTAACTCATTTATTTTTTTAATTACAGCAAGCAAAAAGGAAAATTGCCTTTACATTTCTGTAATACTCGAGAGTTGCTTCGCATTTAAAATAATCTTCCCTTCTCCCAAAAAAAAAAAAAAAAAGAAAAGAAAGAAAAAAAAAAGAAAACGCTTCTTAGTCTTTCAGTTCTACAAACAAAAAACGCTTTTCTCAAAAGCAGAAGGAGAAGGAGAAGATAATACAATTGCAAATCCATACACATTCGCATTAACAAACAATCTTTGAACCAACTTCCATGGACTCTCACTCTCAGATCTTGCTCCAACCCTAGCCGCTTTCCAGGTTTCAATTCCTTCTTCCTTTCATTCTATTCGATTCCTCTATTTTTTGTCGTTTTTAATTTTTTTTTTTTTTTTTTACTATTCTCACCTTGATTTCATCTACTTGTATCGTTTGTTGTTTCTGATTGCCGTAATTGTGCTCTGTTGATGTACTACTTTTGGATCCTTTTTTGTTGTTTCTTTTGTTCTGCATTTTCTCTGTTTTGAAGTGTTTTAGCGATTTTGGATTTAGCTTCGTTCTAATACTGTAATTCTGATCGGTTTTTTCGTTTCAGGATTGTGGTGGATGAATTTCAATTTCCAGAGGTTTTGTTGTAAGGATAAGGAGTGGGAACTTGCTGTGGTGTTGGTGAGGGATATGGCGGATTAAGGTAGAGAGCGGTGAGGAGAGGAGAGGAGAGGAGAGGAGAGGGGAGATGGATGATAGAGGTGGTGGATCGTTTGTTGCTGTGAGGAGGATTTCTCAAGGTCTGGAGCGAGGAAATACTTGCCATTCAACTTCAGGTGAATATTATCTTTAATTTCCGCTTCTCTCTCTCCGTCTCTCTCTCACACTACTTTTACTTTAGATTAAAATTAGAATTTTCGTCCTTGCTTTTCTTTCGCTGAAAAGTTCTCTCTCTCTCTTCTCTCTTGCTTCCTTTTCTTTATCTTAATTCTTGATTTATGGTTTACTTTTTGGTTTAGAAGTTTAGATCTGTGACTTCAACTTGAGTAATGTGCGCTAAGCTCTGCTTATACTGAGGCTCTTACTGGCTTCATGCTTGCTGAGATTCAAATCTGTCTTGGTGGGTCTACTCAGTGGGATTTTCTATTTTTTTATTTTTTCATCTCCTCTTCTACTCTTCGTTTATGTTATATTTGTGATCAAGTACTGGAAGTTTTTTGATTTTGATATTCACGTTCGTTGCGGATTCCATTTTATATATATAATGTACATATTTTAAAATTTATTGATTTGTACGTTGTCCATTGAAATTTGTGGGAACTATAGATCTTTCTGGCAGAAATCATGAAACTCATTAATTATCCACGTTTCAGTCTGATTAGATTATTATTTTCTCCTATGCACTGTTAGATTGTTGGATGAACGTGATGGCAGGACTCAAGGTTGCCTTAGTTGCTTGACATAACTCAAACACCTTCGAAGGCGTGTGTATTTTTCTTCGTTGATAGCGTTAACTCTCCTGCATAGTCTAATTATTTACTGTGCTATTTGGCAAATACTATTCTTTTTCTTTTATATTGTGCCAAATTATTTTATTTCATTATTATTTTTTGCTTGTGGGAGAAATATTCTGCAATTACAGTTAGTGGTTTGGAATGAGTTAAGATCTCTGCCCATTTTTACTCAGTACTTACCCCTGTTTTTTACTTGACTGATCTAAAGAGAGATTATTGCGAAGTAAAGTAATAATATTTCATGAACAAATCACAAGTAAGGAAAAAGGAAGTGTAAGGATCGAATCTCCTTTGTTATTAGTGCTTTCAGTATGTGTTATGTGCTATTAATTGTTTTGCAAACTCGTGTTCTTTTTTGCATAAACAGCTTCCTTCATGTTTCCACCCTATCCTGTGTTAGTAGGACAATATTCTCTACTTTTCTTTTGTTTCCATTTTCAATTTTGCTTTGCTGTGTAGAAGTGACATTTCCTTATCGTTATCTAATATCTTTGCAATTTTAGGATCCTCTTAGGCAGTTGCCGGAAACCTGTACTGGATGCCCTCTCATGAATTATGGCTTTTCATGGGACTTCTCATTACTTTTACTGTATATTCATGCTCGGGAAACCATGAATAAGTTGTATAGCAACTAGCTAGGAAATTAAGTTTAATACTGAATGCATGAATTGTTGTGTGTTATATTTTTTATCATATACACTTTAATAGCTGTCTGCAGGATTAGGGGACTTTGAAATTGATAGATCGAAAACTTCAGTTTTCGTTGCTGATGTGCTTTTGTTCTATTTCAGCTGAGGTTGTGGCAGGATCAGCTGCATGGCTTGGCCGGGGTCTTTCTTGTGTTTGTGCACAGAGAAGAGAAAGTGATGCACGCCCATCGTTTGACTTAACCCCTGCACAGGTAACTTCATGCGTTTGATGACTGTTAACTTCCATTTTGCTAAATGGGAAGGAGCCTTATTTTAACTATTATTTTGATTTGAAGTGTTTGGGGGCCGAAGAGGTAGTGGTTTATTTTGCTGTTTGCTTTTTCAAAGCTCATACCACTTAGATGGACTATTAAAGGAGCTGTCTAGCAATGTGTGTTTTGTAGAAAGGAAAGGAAAAATAATACTATTTAATTTTTTTTTTTTTTTTCTTTTGTTCTTTTTTACAAGACAAATTATATGCTCATATTTGTCATCCTTTGTTAAGTATTCAAATGATAGCCCTTTATGACCATGTTCTTTGTGCTGCTGCATGTTCTTTTGTGAGTAGTTTGTGAAGTAACAAGAGTGTCTCAGTGTCTCACAAAACTGTCTATATGGTAGAGTAATGGGTTATTCTTTCATTGTTTGCCATGATCGGGATGGAGGTCTGATTATAGTTTTTAGAGCTTGTGGGCATATGCTTATTTGAATTGAATTTGAAGTTTCAGTCTACCTTTAGATACGAAATAAAGTTGGTTGGCTTTCTTACCCATGGCCATTAGGTTGTTTCTTTTTTCTTTTTGTTATTATAAATATCTCGTTTCTTATAAAGAAAAAAGTTTTACACTAGGGACAAGCCACAGATGCTAGGAACAACTCAACTAAGAAAGTGATCACATGGATATTTTGTGTATAGAGTGTTTTGGAAGAGACCTATAGATTTCCTTCTTAACTCACTATGCGTTTACTGCCTTCTTTTGCTTTATTTTGATCTTAATTTTGCTTGTGAAAAGAAGAATCTTCCAAGTGGACAAATTCTGGATTCTCACATTTCACCTTTCTCAAAATTTTCTTGCTGACTTTGGATATACGTTTTTTTTATTGCTGTTTTCAGCTTGACTACACATCCATTCTATATTTTCTTTGATCTTCAAGTTAGAAATTCTTTGACCTTTTTCCAACTTAATAAAACCCAATGCATCATGTCCTAGACTTTGTTATGAAAGAGGCCAACTGTACGAAGCTCAATCTTCGATCTCTCTCTCTCTCTCTTATTTCTTCCCCTGTAATTATTGTCATTTTAACAAACTTTTTCTCGCCCTTCACATGTTAAGGTGCCTAAAAGCTAATCTACTGGGGAAATAGATTAGATAATGATAATCAATAATAGAGCTTGACCAATTTTTGGAACAAAAAAAAAAAAGGTTAAGAGCGTTTTATAAAACTTTAATGTAGATATCTTCAAGTAATAGACTCAAAGCTAAATTTTAGAGCTAATAATATATTATATAGGTAGATAAATTTTATACTAAGTTAAATTTTTGTGGCATGCAATATCTACATGATGTTAGTGGCATGCAATATTTACACGATGTTAGATACTGGACTCAAATTTTCAAATTTTCAACCATATAAGCACAATAGGGTGTTTAGAGGTTTGGATAAGGACCCTGTGAGGTTTGGTGCTTAGTGAGGTTTCATATGTCGTTTTGGGCATCGGTTTCGAAGGTTTTTTGTAATTATGCTCTAGGTAACATCTTACTTAGTTAGAAACCCTTTCTTTAGGGGGGTTACTTTTGTGAGCTTGTTTTTTTGTATGCCCTTGTATTCTTTCACAATTCTATTAAAAAAAAAAAAAAAACATATAAGCACAATATAAAATTACATCATAACTGAATTTCATGTACAATTACGTAAAAACATATGGAAGCTATTTTGTAACCTTTTGATACTCTTTCCAATGCTTTTTTCATACTCTTAAACATTTTAGTCATTGAGTAGTTTCTTCCATATCCACACTTGTTTTTACTAAAATTCTCTAGCCAGTTTGTTGAGGTGTTTACAATGTTATTAAATCTAGCATAGAATTTCTGAGACCTCTCACCTATCTCCATTTTTTTGTCTTGAAACTGAGCCATCAAAATTTAGAATTTTTGTATCTACAATATGGACGTATCTATTCATTTGAATTCCTTGGGTGAGATAGCCTGAAAATGGCATTGAGACCTTGTCTTTGTTGGTCAGCTCGTGTTCCTTATTTTGTTTTATCCATTTACATGTCATGAGGAGTATTTTTCTTCAACCATCCTCTATATTCTCTCATCCACTAACTTTAAGAAGGCTTCATTCTAGCATTTTAGTAGACATAGTTGGATAAGTCAAAGCCTGATGGATGTGTAATTGAGTTGATGGTTTTCATCTCATTTTTCATCTTTTCTTCTGTGATTTGCTACAAATCCTCCAAGGCTGTTCTATTCTTTATGTTCTTAATATTTTCATACTTCAATGGATGTCAAATAGCCAAGTACCAATCCCTTCATTTATAGAGGAGGCCGATTGAATTCCTTTTCATGAATAATGTTTTCTCATGCTGTGGAGCAATTGCAAGTTGATTTCTAACACTAGCTTTTGCCCTCAACCACAAACATCTCTCTCTCTCTCTGCATAGTTGGAATACCCATGATCAACTTTTGAAATTTCATAGAAAGTCTTTATTGCCTTCATCCACAGCTTTTTAAACTTAGTTCTTCACCTATAAAATATTTTTGTGCATGCAAAATTAAATCTTTGAGGTGCTAACAATTTATATGCAGTGTGCTTCGATAATTATTAATTGATTTTAACTTGGAATATTGTTCTTTGATTGGTCATCGACACTTTTGCAGCATTCCTTTGTAATTTCATATCTCTAGAAGAACGACAGAAAAACTATTTTTTTTTAACTGTTTTAGGTTAGAATCAGCATCTCATAATCACAGCTCATGTTGGTTCTGTTACTAGGAAGAATGCTTGCTGAGACTGCAGAACCGCATAGATATTGCCTATGATAGTTCAATCCTTGAGCACCAGGTTTGTTTCCTGTACAACGTTTTTATCCTTCTATATAATGTAAAATGTAAAGATTCTGTGTCTGGTGGAGATGAAGCTTGGACACATCTCACTACCAACCTGCCAAGCCATTTTTTTTCTGTGTCTGGTGGAGAGAGAACCTGAGATTATTTTTGTTTAGTTTTTCTCCTTTATGAAGATTTGGACTCTTGATAGGAGGCTCTAAGGACTCTATGGAATGTGGCCTTCCCAGAGGAAGAACTTCGTGGTCTGATATCTGAACAGTGGAAGGAAATGGGTTGGCAAGGAAAGGATCCATCAACAGATTTTAGGTAATTAAGATTTACGTTGTTGCTTCATACTTAACAGTTAACATGAGTTGCTTTTATATTTTCTCGTTAAAGTTATTCCTGCGTTAATTCTTATTTATTGTGCTATCTCTAGGGGTGGTGGTTTTATTTCACTGGAGAATTTGTTGTACTTTGCCAGAAATTTCCCGGTATGCAACTTTCTCTTTCCTTGCTTTTAACTCCTTGGAGTCTTGATTTAGTTTCCTTTTGGCAAAAAGAAAAAAGCTAAAGTTATTAAATGAAAATTGAACATACTGATTTTACCATAGGAACCTTTAGCTTGGAAAATGCATATATGCTTCCAGTTATTGTCTTTTAACCCTAAAGTTTCTGGATATTCATTACAGAAGTCATTCCAGGATCTCCTTCGAAAGCAGGAAGGAGATCGGTCTCTATGGGAATACCCATTTGCTGTAGCCGGGGTGAACATTACATTCATGCTTATTCAAATGCTTGATCTTGAAGCAGGTTTGCTGTCTCTATGAATCAATGTATTCAACGGAAATTTAATGTACAATTGCCACATTTAATTCAACTGCCTCTTTGACGTCAAATTCAATTTCGTTGCAATTTAGAATGTACCATGATTCCTTGTGTTTGTGTGCGCTCGCGTATGATTTTTTGGGTGTGGGTGGAGGCAAATGCATGCCTTAAAGTATTCCATGATATTTCTGATGTGGTTGACAATTGTTTTTTATTTCGATTTTCCGAATTTACTTGCCCTGCATTTCACTCTGAAAATACTTCCTGAACTTGCTTCATGGTTGATTCGATGTGATTTGAGGACCTAACTAGACACCCTCTACCTCTAAGCATGATTTTTGAAAAGCAGCGTTCTCTTATACTCAATTCTAGGGTTGATATTCTAGCTTACGGAAATGTGACAGCTCTTATCAACTAATGGCATGAAATGATATTTGCAGTCAAGCCACGGACACTTGTCGGAGCAACTTTCTTGAAGTTTCTCGCGGGTAATGTGCAACTAATTTGTTGAGTATTTGCACGAATAGTATATGAAAGCCATATATGCCAATTGAAATGCTTTTTCTGCTTGTTATTTCTATGGCACAAAATACGCGTAGCTATTGATTATATATCTTCTTATTAGGTGATTTCATGATATATGATGATTATACATGTGAAACAAGCATCTCCTTTTTAAATTTACTAATCCCAGTATTTCCTTTTTGCTGACAGAAAACGATTCAGCATTTGACCTACTCTATTGTATCACGTTCAAATTAATGGATCATGAATGGCTTGCCATGCATGCATCGTATATGGACTTTAATGTATGTAGTCTTGAACCTTGAAATTGTCAAATTTACTCTCTTAGCACTGTTTGATGCATGCACTCGATCCCTGTTTTTACGTATTACATTCGATCAATATCCTCTCAAACTATAGGTTAAGACTTATAAAATCTGATCAAACTTCCTTGAAACATTCAACTTGACAACTTGTGCCACTGCTCATACAATTGTTGGGAATCTTGATCCTTAAAATTAAAACCTTCTTTTTAAGGTGTGAATGCACACCCATGACATGGATTGTGGAACTGGTTAAGTCATTATAGACGTCCTTGAAGTTAGATACTCAATTCTCCACCCTTATAATAGCAGCAGGTGTTTCCTTTGTTGTTGCCATTTTACAGACGGTAATGAAAGCGACACGACGACAGCTGGAAAAAGAGCTTCTAATCGAGGACATTTCAAGACTAGAAGAACTGCCCTCATACAGCCTTCTCAATCGATAGTTCGTCTACAATCAAACATCTCATTTTCTAAAGGAAATAGCTCGTGAGAAAAAGAAAGCAAGTTACGGTATCGCCCTCCCATAGCTTTTAAATAGTTAGTGTTTTTTTTTGTACATGATTATTCTCTGGTCTCTTCCCCATTTTCATTTTCCAAGTGGCTTGCTCTTTTGTTCCTTTGGCTAGTAGTATATCCACCCATTCTCACTTCAATTCTTCCAAGAGAAGCCCTGTCTTCATTCCTTCCACTTTTTTTTCTTCTTTATTGTGGGTTTCTTTTTTCTTTTTTTCTTTTTTCTTTTTTTTTTTCCCACTTTGTTTCTTCTCGGAATTTGAGGTTGAGACTTGTTTGCAATTAAGTTTGATGGATGAGCTTTTAATTTCTCGCTCTGCATACAAGACCTCCTCTGATGATTTGTGAATGTGAAACATCATAATGATTTTTTGTTTGTTTTGTTTTGTTTTGTTTTTTGGGATCTAAACTATGAGATATGAGATCTAATGCATGAGAAAGAATGTACCCGTGGTCTTATCAACTTTCGCCAATAAAGAATTTTAACTTGAGTTAGAGTTTTATCAATCTCGTTCTTGTGTTCGTTTTATATCTCTATACTATGCTTCGAACGATATCGTGGTTGATATAAAGATGAAAAGTTTATTTTTGCAAATTGGATCTACCTTAGATCGGGGAAGGGTGAAAGACTTCTTATTGATTTGTTTATTGTTAAAAGAGTCTGTCATCATAAAGTTATTCCCACTTTAAATATTGAGGACGCTCCTCCTATAATGAATGCTTCCCCCCCACCAAAAAAAATTAGACTTTGATCTTCATTTCTTTTGTTATAAAGTTGCAAATGTTGAAATATGAAAATTTAGTTCTAATGGATACCTTGGAAGCCAATTAATATTCCCAAATTGCATCCAATGACTCAGTACTGTCATCCTTGTTCACGTGAAAATGACTTTTTTTTTTTTCCTTTTTTTTAATAATATATATACATATATATTAAATTTAAAATTTTTTATTTGTTTAGTATAACAATAGGAAAGTGAAGATTTTAATTTTCGACTTCAAGAGGAGTAATTTCTCAACCACTAAGCTATTCTTATGTTAAAACAAAGAAAAAGGGTTACAAGTTTAGTTGTACTTAAGTGTCTGACATGTGAACTCCTATTTCATGTTTAACAAGCTTCTACGTTTTTGTTGGATAATAATTTGATTTTTGAAAATTATATGTTTTCCCCCTCAGGTTTCGCCTCTTCTAAGAAAATAATTGAATACTCAACTAAATTTAAAATACATGAACTAAAACACTACTTTTATTTAAAAGTTCCTATGTTTTATTACATGCTACTAATATTTTTTTTAAAACTAGGTAAAGTTTTGAAATCTAAAAAATGTAGTTTTCAAAACTTAGTTATTATTTTTAGAATTTATCGAGGAGTTCATTCAAGTGTTTCTTTAAGAGTTTTGAAAATTATCAAATAGGGTTTAAAAGTAACTATTTTTAGTTTTCAAAACTTTGCTTAAATTTTGAAAACATTTCTAAAATCAAAGGTGTCGATCTTAAAAAGTTTGGAAAATAGTTTTCTAGGGTTAGTTAGATATTATCAACATTCTATTGAACAAAAGTTTTCGGGAATTGAAGAAAATGTTAGATATTAACAATATTTGCCATTCTCTTTTTTGACCCTCTTCTAATTTCCAAAAATGACTTTTGAAATCACAATTAAAATAGTCTACCTCCTTATTCCTATTATTTTAATTTTCCTCACTACTACTCGGTCTATTCCCCCAGAATTGAGTTTATTTTTACCTTTAGTAAGGAGCATATAGCTCAATTGGTATTAATTTATACTATCAACCTCAAGGTCTAAGATTTGATCCCTCTACTTGGTCAAAAAGAAAAGTTATAACTAAAACTAATCCTAGAGAGGATTCCATACTATTATCATTCTTACAGATTTTCTCAATGATAGCCAAATCACAAACCCTTGAAAAATTGAGTGTGTAATCCAACTATGACTATGAGGCAAAGGCACATTTAAATAGCATATATAAAATTCATCTTCAATAATTGTAAGTACTTCCATCAACTTAATTATACTAGTCTCATTGGTCTCAAGACTAATCATGTTCAATGATAGATACATTCTGATGATTGCAACTACATTTTAATCTAGAGCATTCGAATCTTCATCTAACATCCCTTTTAATTTCTTTTTCAGACTTTCTCATAAGTTAAGAAATCCTTGATCTTCATCTTCCAATGGTCAAAACTCATACGAGCTCATTCCAATCGTATTTTCAAACAAGCAACCGCTTCACCAAGAAAAATCCTCTACGACAAGTACTTCTAGTGCCTTTTAAAATTACTTATTCACTCTCAAGACACTCGCTCACTTTTCTTCACTAGCTCTCTAGCTTTCATATGGGGCCACACCTCTTATTATAGGCATGAGATCCTTAGAACCCAAGTAAAAGCATCTGTCTAGGTTATTATTGGATTTTAAATATTCTAGATATTTCTTGGTTTATTCTTATCTTAAAAGAAATCTATAGAATTCCTTAAATCTAAAGGAAGCCTAGGACATTTTTGGATCTTTATTTTTATGTTACTTATTTACAATTACATATCTAAACATAATTCTAGAAAATCTTAATTTACACGTCATTTTGTATATATTTCAAGAACTTTCTAGATTAGTTAGTGTTGCGTTTTATTTTAACAATTAAATATTCTCACTTATATACTTATGAGACTTTATTTGCAATTGCAGCGTAGGGTAAATTGGGGTAGGGTTGTGACGGTTTTAGTAAAGTTGTTAAATAGTTAATATGCGGATAAATCAAACTAAAATTTGTCTAAAACTTGATATTATTGATGTTAGTGAGATTATAAAGATTTTTGTATTGTTTTGTTTGTTTGTTTGTTTTTTTTTTTTTTTGGTTAAAACTAGTAATTGAATTAACAAATGTTAAAAATTGCAATACTGATCTTAAGTGGATGAAATTGAAAGTTTATGGTGAAAATGAATACAATTTTGACAAGTTTAGATATAAAACATTAAGCTTTTCTCCCTTTTAAACATTATATTAATTTGGCAAGTTCTCCCATTGAGAAAATTAGAAACTATAATAATAATAGGATATAATAATTATACTTGTTAAGATTTAACTGCTTAAAAAATTCTTGCAACTGAAAGGAAAAAACATGCTGAAATCTGAATACTTTTCACTTTACAAGTTCAAATGAGAAAACAAACACATTCTGTAATATAGGCCAATTGATTAGACAAAACATTACACATGAATTTCACAGATACAGATGCAAATCAAAGTTGCAAACATTTTACAGAAATGAAAGGGACAAAGTATCAGTTATCTGGCGAGCTCGGAAGTGGTTCTATATGATCAAATATGTCTGCAGGGAACTCACTGAAGAAGCTTTCTGGGTTGTCAACGTTCTCCCTTACAACATCATGACTTGAGCAACATCCCATCGGTTCGTAGAACTGTAGCCCGAATGGAAATTGAACTTCGTTATTTAATTGAGAAACATCCAAAGCTTCAAGAAACACATCAAAGTTGGGATCATGGAGTCCTTGAGATGAGAATGTTGAACTCAGTGGTTGTTTGTGGAAATTGGTTGAGGGGTAACTGGTTTGTGGTTCGGATTTGATTGTCGTCTGAAACGAGTTGAATTCAGGTTGAAGAAAGTCTTGTCCAAAACCAAATAATTTGGGACTGTACAGATCTGGCAACGAGCAGAACATATTAACAGCTTCAGCATTGTCGGCACAACAGGAAGACGAACACGACATTGGCCTTGAAGATGACTCCCCCTCTGATGCAGAGCTTAGCTTTGGTGCCTTGAAAGTAGGAGAAACCAGTTATAGAAATTGAACAAATCACCAAAATCTAAAGTAACTTCAACAAAAAGAAGTGCCATGTCATAATGCCCTTCGATCATAAGATCTTGTTAGCAAATTGATAAAGATCAAATCAAACCAACAACATTAATCACCATAATCCATTTTAACACAAGAAAAAGCAGCGCTCATATTTCGTCTTCGAAATGACCATTAAGCATCTCAGTCCGGACTATTCTTGCAACTTAATCAAAACTAGAAGTCCTAAAACTCTGAGAAAATTAAAACCAACTACAAAACTACAAGAAATTTTGGATCCAAGACATAACGAGATATTAATTTAACAAAGAAAATACCTCCATGGAGGGAACATCAAAATGAACTGGCTTTTCCTTTTTAGCGCTTCTCTGCAATTTGGATGGAGCAGTTGATGTCTGCAGAAGCCTAGCCAATCTCTTCTGCCTGCTACTCCAAAAATTCTTCACATCATTATCAGTCCGGCCGGGCAAGTAAGTCGCTATCTTCGCCCATTTGTTCCCCAACTGTGCCTGCAATTCTATCACCACTCTTTCCTCCTCTGCTGTGAACTTGCACCCCCTTGCCGGAAATGAGGGAGCACAAAAAAATCAAACACATAAGCGCAAATTCTAAGAAATTAAATTCCAAATCTCGTGTGAGAAAAAGCCATGAATTGCAACATCTCTTTAGACATTTTCACAAACAGTTTGCAGTCACATAGATAAAACAGTCAACAAAAACAACCCACTTGCCGGATTTAGGGGAACACAGAATAACAAAACACATAAGTTCATATTCTAAGAAAATAAATCAGAGTCTCGCCGAAAAAAGGTCCATACCACAATCAGAAGAAGCATAATCCAGAAATTACTCTACCGGTCATTTTCTCAAACAGTTTGCAGACACAAATAAACTCGTACATAAAAGAGATAGAACAAACAACAAAAACTGAACATGAAAACCCTCAACCCCCAACCCACATGAAACACCTTCAAATTCATCAAGAAAACCTAAAGCAGAAATGAACGAAAGGAAATTAATGGCGGTCAAGCAAAAATTGGTTACTTTTTCAAGTTGGGTCTGAGTTTATTAACCCAACGAAGACGGCAAGACTTGCCGGTCCGCTGAAGAAGGCCTTTGGATCGAATGGAGCTCCAGTCTCTGGGGCCGAAACGGTTAACATGGTTTAAAAGTACTTCATCTTCCTCAAGTTTCCATGGCCCTTTTCTTAAAACTTCATGTGATCCTCTTTCTTCCATTGTTGCTTTCCACTCACAGAGCACTAAATTTCCCCGACTCCATCTTCAAACTTTTTCTTTTCGCAGAAAAATGGTTACTGTGATAGTGTTTGAGCATGCAGGGGTTTGTTCTTGCAGATTTATGCTTGAAGATTTTGAGTTCATTTTTTTTAATTTGTTTAATTGGTTTTTGTTGAAGCGATTTGGCGGTTGAGACGGTTATCGGCCACGTCCCTCCTCGAGCATTTCCCCCACGTTCTCTGCATTTTCTCTTTCTTTTATTATTATTATTATTCTTATTATTATGGTTTAAATCTTATTTTGGTCCTAGACTTCCAATAACATTATATTTTGATCTCTAAACTTTTAGAAATATTTATTTTAGTCTTTAAACTTTGAATATTATTTTATTTTGATCTCTAAACTCTTAAAAATAAAATATTTAATTTAGTTTTATGAAGATTTTTGCTAACTCTTTATTTTAGTCTTTGACATCATCATCATCATTATATGACATTTTCAATTAAATTTTTTTTTTTTTAAAATTATCTTCCTATCTAAAATTATTTTTTAAAAAACATTATATAATAATTTTATTAGAAATTTAAAAAATAACTTCAAAAACCTTTTAAACATATTCTTAAAACCTCATGGACTAAAAACGAACATTTTGAAAACACATGAACCAAATATATATATTCTTAAAAAAAGTAATTTTTCTTTGATTTTTGTTTTTAATTTTTTAAATTAAGTCCATTTTCTCTCAATTTCATGCAAAGTAAAAGAATTGAATCTTAGCCAAATTCAAAATTAGAAAACAAAATTTTAAAAACTACTTTCTTTTTAGTTTTTTAAACTTGACCGAGTTTTTTAAAACATGGATAAACAATAAATAACAAAACAAAATATGAGGTGAAATGTGTGTTTATAGGCTTAATTTTTAAAAACTAAAAAAAATCAAATGGTTAGTTTTTAAATCTTGAAATGTTACTTCTAATCTAAATTTCAAAATTATTCAATTTGGATTTTTGAATATTTGAAATAAACTAGTAAGAAGTACATGCAATGTGTCACAATCGCTCTTTCGGAAGCTTTTCTTATCGATTGTGCGACACTTGTTCCCGCTCACGAACAAGTCAGCCAACTCGAATATGGACTGCCGGTGGCACACCGAGTGCCTCTCGCAACTTCCACCCCCGTTTTAGGGAAAACGGTTTTAGAAAACGGGTTTGGAGAAAAGGTTTTCGTAAGAAGTTTTTGTGAGTGTGAATAAAGAAAGAAAGATTGTAGTAGGCTAGAAAGCAATAAGCAACAACAACAGCTTTATATAGTACTACTCCGGGTAAATGGGGAAGTGAATGATTAGTCTATCCCATATAGTGCATTCTGAACAAAAAGCCAACTGGCACCCTTGCATATGGCAAAAGGAGCGAGTGGTCACTTACAAATGAAAGTGTAAAGAAAGCAAGCTAACTAAAGGCTAATACAACACATGATATGAAGGTATGCTAGAAGGAGGTTGATCAGGCATGCGGCTATGGGCAACAGGCCCTGGACAAGCAATGACCGTGACATTCTCCCCACTTAATTGGTTGACGTCCCCGTCAACCGACCTTGTTCAAAAATCTGCGATGGCTGGAGCGTGCATTCTTTCAAATTCTTCTCGACCCGCTCCCAACTGATTCTCTTCATCGGGGAGATTCCTTCCATGTTCACTAAGAACTCTGTCAGTTTCGTCTAGGTCTTCCATACGACGCGTATGTTTATTGAAGATTTGTGCAACTTCTTTCTCAGCGGAATTCTTCATCGTGACTGATGGGCGCCTTAGCATGATTTCGTTGTTCATCCTCGGGATCGGGATGATAGGGTTTCAGGTATACTCACATGGATGACAGGATGAATCTTCATCCATGAGGGTAACTGAACCTATATAAGAGGTTTCTCCTGACCTTTCAATTCCTCCCTGGACCTCATATTTCTTACTAGCCGTTGGCTTCTCTGGCCCTCTGAAACGAAACTGTTCCGTTCATTAGCTTAATCAGGACCTTGTCCAGCTTGACAACACTCGAGGCCCGTTGCTTTCTTATCAGCGTCCACTTCTTCATCCTTCTTCGTGCTCTTCTAGGTAGGCGCGAGCTATTTAGAGGTTTTGTTCCACTCTTTAGTGAAGTGTATGTTCCTGAGGACTTTTGCCTGCATAAGGGTGGTCACCCAAGTGTGGCATGAAGTGGCTTGTCTAGCCGCACACCACTTCGAAGGCGCGTTTTTCCTCGGCGCGGAACTCTGTTGCTTAGAAGCTGTAACTGAGCCACATCTAACACTGGAACCCAAGTTCTTTCTGCACTAGTGTTCGATAAAGTGATAATAGTGCAGATATTCTGAGCATACATTACGAAGGCGTTGCGCGTCTGGTCATCATCAGTTTTGGAGCATTGATAGCTAGAGGAGATGGTTCAAGTGTTGACCCAATATTTTTTGAACAATTCCTGTCCCAAAATGTCCCCAGTGGAATCTTCTGTCCCGATTACTAACAATGCTCGCGGGGAACGCCCATATTTCTACTGATGTGGTTTGAAGAATAGCTGGTGAAAGTCATCACGCGTGCACATTTTTGGCAATTGGGATGAAAGTGGCATTAGTTTTTGAGAAACGGTTGATGATAAACAAGGATTGATTCGAACTCTCCAATCCCTTGGGCAAATGGGTGATGAAGTCGAAGAGACATGCTCTCCATGGTCTAGAGGGCACAGGTAGGGGTTCCAGCAGACCCGCTAATTTCGCCCTTTCGACCTTGTCTTGTTGGAAGACAAGGCAAGTCTTGGTAAATTGCATGACATCGTCTCGAAGGCTTGGCCAGTAGTAGCCTTGTTTTAGGAGGGCATAAGTCCTTTATCAACCATTATGTCCTGCCCACGGTGTGTCGTGACACTCCTTCATCAGCGACCTTCGTAACTCCCCGGATCTGGGGATGTAGAGGCGATTTCCTTTGGTGTATAGTAGACCGTCTTCCACCCAAAATTGGCGTGTCTTCCCCTCTTTGGCCAACTGTATGATGGCCTGCGCTGCTGTGTCATTTGTCAAGTGAGTTTTGACAGTTTCTCGTACTGTTGCACTCAATGTACTTGCTTGTAGGCGGGCGAACATGCACAGGGCCACATGTTCGCTCTTTCGACTAAGAGCATCGGCCGCTTGGTTACTTTTCCCCGGTCTATGTTCGAATTGGAAGTTGAACTCCGCTAGACACTCCTGCCATCGTGCCTGTTTCGACGACAACTTCAGTTGGTTGAAGAAGTGGCAAATGGAGTTGTTGTCGGTCTTGACCACGAACTTAGCCCCCAAGAGATACTGTCTCCAGGCCTTCAAGCAGTGAACTACTGCTAACATCTCTTTCTTGGAGGCGGCATACCTCCGTTCGGCATCATTTAGTTTCCTACTTTCATACGCGATGGGGTGTTCGTCTTGGAGGAGGACACCGCCCAATGCAAAGTTAGAAGCATCAGTCTCTACTTCAAATGGCTTGGTCACGTCGACAATTCCGAGGACCGGCCCCTCCATCATCACTTTCTTCAAGCCCTCAAAGGCAGCTTGACATTCAGGAGTCCAGCTCCATTGGCTATCTTTCTTTAGCAGTTCGGTTAATGACCCTGTTCTTCTTGAGAATCCTTCTACGAACCGCCTATAGTAGTTGGCTAGTCCAAGGAAGGATTGTAGTTCGGTCACGGATGATGGTATCCTCCAGTCTCTGATCGCGGCCACCTTGCCCTCTTCCATACCAATCCGACCACATTCAATCACGTGGCCGAGGAAATTTATGCGCTCTTGGGCAAAGGAGCACTTCTCTCTCTTTACATACAACTGATTTTTCCTCAGCTTTTCGAAGACTAGTTGGAGGTGATGTCGATGGTCCTCCAGCGATGCACTATAGACTACAATGTCATCAAGATACACTACGACGAATTTGTCGAGGTATTCGTGAAACACTTGGTTTATTAAGGTACAGAAAGTTACTGGAGCATTGGTGAGGCCAAAGGGCATCACGAGGAATTCGAAGGCTCCGTATCTCGTGACACAAGTCGTCTTAGGTTCGTCTCATTCAGCAATTCGAACCTGATAATATCCTGACCGCAGGTCCAGCTTCGAGAAATACTTAGCACCGTGAAGCCGATCAAATAAATCAGTAATGATAGGAAGGGGATATTTGTTGCGGACTGTGAGCTTGTTCAAGGCTCGATAGTCGATGCACAACCGGAGGCTCCCATCCTTCTTCTTCTGAAACAGTACTGGGGCTGTCTCTTATACACATCTAGATGTGTATAAGAGACAGGTCATCGAGATACACTACGACGAATTTGTCGAGGTATTCGTGAAACACTTGGTTCATTAAGGTACAGAAAGTTGTTGGAGCATTGGTGAGGCCAAAGGGCATCACGAGGAATTCGAAGGCTCCATATCTCGTGACACAGATCGTCTTAGGTTTGTCTCCTTCAGCAATTCGGACCTGATAATATCCCGATCGTAGGTCCAACTTTGAGAAATACTTAGTGTCGTGAAGCCGATCAAATAAGTCAGTAATGATAGGAAGGGGATATTTGTTGCAGACTGTGAGCTTGTTCAAGGCCCGATAGTCGATGCACAACCGGAGGCTCCCATCCTTCTTCTTCTGAAACAGTACTGAGGCTTCGTAAGGGGCCTTTGCCGGTCTGATAAATCCTGCATCTAACAATTCGTCTAATTGTTTTCGAAGTTCGGCCAATTCTGGCGGGGCCATCCGATATGCATTCTTGGCGGGCGGCTTTGCCCCTGGTAACAACTCAATCTCATGGTCAATCCCCCTTTATGGGGGTAAGGACTTGGGCAAACTTTTAGGCATGACATCTCGATACTCTTCCAAGACAAATAGAACGTCTTGGGGGATCTTCTCTTCAGTGGTTTCAACTGATTCTATCGGGATGGCCATGAACGTGGGTTCGTCGTGGGCCAGGCCTTTCTTCAATTGGAGGGCTGAGATCATTCTCACCCCATTTGGCTGCTTGATACTGGCTTGAACTACGGTAGGTGTAGATCCGGTAATGACTAGACATTTGGCGAGGGGCATTGGTATAACTTTATGTTCAAGTAGGAACTCCATCCCCAATACCACGTCGAAATCATCCATCTTGACAATCACGAAGTCAATGAGGCCCTTCTAGTCTCCTAACTTCACCGGAGTTCTCTTCGCTATCCCCGTAATCGGTAGGGCTACAGAATTCATAGCTTTCATCTTCCCTGCATCTCTTTCCCAGGTCAAGTTCAGGCGACGGGCTTCCGTTTCAATCATGAAGTTATGGGTGGCCCCAAAGTCGACCATAGTGCTCTTGGCCGATCTTTGGTTGACCCAAGCATCCACATACACGAGTCCTCTCTCTAGTGGCTCCGTCGCCTTTCCCATTTTCTTCTGGAGGGCAGATAAGAATTTCAATGCCCCCATCCTAGGATTCTCAATTTCTACAGCTGGCTCGATTACTGTCTCCTCCAGTTCAGCCTTGTCTTCGGAACTAGAGGCTAATGTGGCTTGAAAAGCATTGAACGCGTTCCGATTTGGACATTTGCTCGCCCTGTGTGGCCTTCTACATATGAAACAAGACAGGAGGCAATTGTAATTGTTATGCTGTTGCGGCGACCCCCGCCAGTTGTTTCCTGATCTCGGTTGGGATGGTTTACGGTCCCCCCCTGTGTTCTTGTCTCCTCCCCCAGGTCTAGGAGGACTGGAACGACTGTTTCTGTTTCCCCCATTTGAGAAAGTTGACTACTTCCTCACATCTTGTGAGTCAGTGCTAAGGTCGTATAGCCGTTTAGCTGCCGCATAGGTAGAGGGGAGATCATGTACTCTTTGTTCATATAATTTTGATTTCGCCCATGGTTTCAGCCCTTTGACAAAGAAAAAAACCTTGTCTTTCTCGGACATATCTCGTATGTCCAACATGAGTCCTGCAAACTGTTTTACGTAGTCCCTGATATTACCTGTTTGCTTCAGCTCTCGAAGATTTCGTCGAGCCAAGATCTCGACATTTTCAGGGAAGAACTGCGAGCGAAGTTCTTGTTTCAATCTATCCCAAGTATCAATAGTGCATCGTCCTTCCTGTATGTCATGTAATTCGTGATCTCTCCACCATAGTTTTGCATCTTCAACCAGATGCATCGTTGCTAGTGTGACTTTCGACTCTTCAGTCACTGGTTTCGTCGCCTTTGAAGTTTGTTCAAGGTCGAAGATAAAGTTTTCCAGGGCTTTTGCTTCTCGCACCCCACAGAAGGTTTCGGTTCTGGGATTTTTATTTTGCTTACTGCCATTTGCTCCCCCTAGATGGGGCTTGGTTCCCTACCTGCTCGGATGGGTGAGATTCACCCTTGCGCTCACATCCGCTTATCTCGGCTCTGACGACGTCAAAGGGCTGACCGAAAAGTTCTCAGACACAATCGGTTACCATCTGAAGTATTGCTTTTTGGGAGCCGTCTAGTCTTCGACGCGCTCCTCTATCGTGGGCAACAGAGCCCGATCTGAGCCTTATCGCCGCGTTTCCAAAGCATGCCGGGACCGTTGCTATGTTTTGGTCTCGAGGGTCTCTACTCTCATCAATCAATTCTCTGACGGGTAATCCGTCTAGGCGGCCCACTACCGCCATCAATTCCATCGCCTTTCTCAGCAACTTCTTGTAGCGATCTCTAAGCGAAATGGATATTATCCGGGACCTCTCTCAGGTAGAGCATTTGCTCTTCCATCTCTACCAACCTATCCACATGGGACTTGTTCAGATTCTTCGTCGCCGACATGATCACTTGAATCTTTCCCTCTATGAGCCAACCTGTGGTTGATACCAACTGTCACAATCGCTCTTTCGGAAAGCTTCTCTTAGCGATTGTGCGTGCACTTGTTCCTCTCACGAACAAAGTCAGCCAACTCCGAATACGGAACTTGCCGGTTGGCGCACACCGAGTGCCTTCTCCAACCTTCACCCTCGGTTTTAGGGAAAACGGTTTTTAGAAAAACGGGGTTTGGAGAGAAAAGGTTTTTGTAAGAAGTTTTTGTGAGTGTGAATAAAGAAAGAAAGATTGTAGTAGGCTAGAAAGCAATAAGAACAACAACAGCTTTATAGAGTACTACTCCGGGTATGGGGAAGTGATGATTAGTCTTATCCCCATATAGTGCATTCTGAACAAAAAGCCAACTGGCACTCTTGCATATGCAAAAGGGCGAGTGGTCACTTACAATGAAAATGTAAAGAAAGCAAGCTAACTAAGCTAATACAACACATGATATGAAAGTATGCTAGAAGGGAGTTGGATCGGGCATGCGGCCATGGGCAACAGGCCTTGGACAAGCATGACCATGACACAATGCATTTTGTAGTTCTATTATAAGTATAAGAAAACAGGAATAAAGAAAGAGAAAAAAAATTATATTTTAATCTTTAAAATTTAGGTTTAGTTTTTATTTGATTCATAAGCTTCAAAATGTTATATTTTCAGTCCTTAAATTTGAGTTTGATTTGAATTGTATAGTTTTCAAATGTTCAATGCTACAACAAAATTATTTAGTCTTTTACATTCATGTCCATTAATTAATTTTAAATATTTACAAAGTGAAATTTTAAAAATTAATGAATGATGAAAAAAGTAGTGAAACTAAATTATACTTCTTTTAAATTAATTGATAGACATTAGAACTAGAGATTGAGAGTGAATATTTAGTAAAAATTCGAGTTTAAAAGTGAAAATCTTAAAACGTAGGAACTAAATTGAAACAAAATTCAAATCTTAGGTAAAATTGTAACATGAAACCTAGAAACTAAACTAAAATCAAACTCAAATTCAGTGACTAAAAATGTGACATTTTAGAATCTAGGGATCAAATAGAAACTAAATCCAAAACCTAAAGATTAAAAAGGTTTTTATAATTTTATTTTACAATATTGAATATGTTAGTTTTATTCTCTTATACATGTTTGCGTGAATCATTCTCAAATCAATTTTACAATATACGAAAAAGATTATGTTGAAATATCAATTTGGTCCATGTATTTTAATTTTTCTTTCATTTTGATTTCTCTATTTTTTAATGTCTAATTTTAATCCCGATATTTTCAATAAATTTTAAATCTAGTCATAATATAATTAACAATCCTTATATAAATTGAAAAAATATATTCACACAGTATCTTTTTATGCATGAAAATTATAATTATATTTAACCAATTTTGATAAAAAAGAAATATTTTGAAATACTAAATTTATTATTTGTGAAGATACAAGAACTAAACTTACTAAGAAAGTATTTGACTAAAATGGGATATTTAAAAATACATGAACTATATACAACTTTTCTTGAAAAGTATACACATAGACACCGAGTATGTAGCAATTCGTTTGATTTTTTTTAATATTATTTTATATATTTGACAGTTTGGTTCGGTTCAACACTTACCTTCAAATAAACTCTCAAGACTTGATTTTGAAACTGTGAATTGTGGCCTCTTTTTAAAGAGTTGCACACATCTTGTAGCTAGCCATATAACCGGCCTCAGCCACATGGGTAAATTAAAGGTCCATTCAATCCCACAATTAGGGTGTACATAAAAGCACCGAAAACCAATTCGATCGATCAAAACTGATCGAATTAAGATTGGTTGGTTGGTTTTCGATTTTTTTGGAAAAAAATTAAAAACCAACCGACCGACGTATATATATAGGGATACGGTTACATGATACAGATACGATTAGATACGGTTATTCGTCGATTTCTAAAAAACTAAGATATGGGTAGGATGAAGGATACGCCATTTTTTTTATATCATTTTAATATATATTTCTAAAAAACGAAGATACTGATACATTGAAGGTATATTTTCTCTTGCTTAAAAAGATAGGTTGTCTAGTTTTAGATTGAAAAAGATTAGATGAGTTGTTTGTCTTTTTCTTTAAAAAAGTAAGCGTAAAAACAGATACATCAAATTGCTCGTCAGATAGAAATATCTGGAAATATCGGTATCTGATACGTGTCTGATACGGATTCTTTGCCTCACATGAAATATATATGCTTCATAGTATATGTGTATATATATATATTTGTTTTTCTATTTTTTTTAAAAATAAGTATAAAAGTAAGCCCATTACCACCAACTCAAACCCAAGTCCAAGCCTACTATTTTAATATTGATTTATTATTTTTTTTATGTTCCTAATTTTCAAACCATTACTTGATTTATTTAAATTTTTTCATAAAAAAATGACTGATTTAAAATTAAAAAGGTTGCTAATTTATTAACCTAACAATGATACATTATCAATTCATTTTTCTTTTTCATTCATCTTGACTATTCTTAAAAAAAAGAAAGAAAGAAAATAGACCAAACCGACTGAACTGATGTACAGGCGGATTTTACACTCTTTTTTTGGTTAGTTATCGGCGACACCGACCGGCCGATGCACACCCCTATCCTCAACGATAGAAGAAGCCCATTTAACCAAAGAATAATGAACAATTCTATTACGAGTATCTCCTCTTATCGTGGAGCCTAGTTCGCTATTATCCATCAATCTTTTCATTGAAGTGCATGAATAAGTTAGTAAACCTAGTTTTATCTAAAGAACCTAAAACTTAAATGAAATAATCTAAACTAAACCTAAAATCTACCTAAATGGAAACAAACAGAGGATACGTTCTCTTTAGAGTTTAGACCATGTTGTCGTAAAAAAATACCACTTTGATTAATTAGTGAAGTAAGTCCACATACAACAAATTATTAGCTAAGAGGTTTCAAAGTTATTAATCTAATATTCCAAGTTCAATTAATTCTTTGTTCCTATTAGAGATTAACTGATTTATCCATTTAGATTTTCTCAATAATAAAACATTAACAAGAAAAGAAATAAAAAATAAAAAATAAAAATTAAAGACTTCTAAAAAAAAAAAAAATTCTCACTTGCATGCAAAATTTTACAAGTAGTGATAGCATCCTAGTCTAGATTAAAGTGATAACATTTTCAAGCCAAAACTAAAATCATAAATCTCTGCAATGGGTAGGAGAAAAGAAAAAATATGCTAAATACACCATTAAAAACATATTGAAGGCATACAAAAAAATCCCTAGTTAAATAAATACAAAATACAAAACTAAGAGAAAAATAAAAAAACTAGGAGAAAAATAAAAATACAAAATACAATCCTTGTTCTCATCATGATATGTCACAATCCCAAGCCTTGAAATTTAAAAATCTGGATGAGAACTAAAGGGGGTTTAGTGATGCAACACACCACAAGTTTAAGAGATAATTTGAATATCATTAAATGGAAGGCTGGAAGCCTATTTATACACAAAGAAGTGGCTGGCTAAACCAATAATTTGGTTCGATGACCTAGGTAGCCAGTTACCACTTAAAAGATAGTGTTCCATTTAATGAAATTCTCTACCCAAAAGATAGTGTTCCCATTGGCTTAAAACAACACCTATCCCAATCCTAATGCATCTAGATGACTTCAAAGGATTTAATAAAGTTTGGAAATCCTAAAACAACACTTATCCATGTAAATTCAAGGCTTGGGATTGTAGAAAAACATTTTGTTTGATCATCAGTCCAAGTAAAAGGCTTATTACTTTTTAAACAAGCAGTTAATGGGTTGCAAGTGTACTGGAATTTCTGATGAACCTTCAGTAAAAAGATGCTAATTCTAGGAAGCTTTGGATTTCTTTAATCGATTTAGGTTGTGGCCAATCAACAATAGCTTAGATTTTCCTAGGATCTACTCAAATACCTTGTAAACTTATTAAGAAACCTAGGATCTATAATCCAATTTGAAGAAAGGAGTATTTTTTTTAAGCATATAAGACATGTTCCTTTAAAACAATAAAAAGAGAATGTAGGTGTTCTAAATGTGCCTTATAATTAGAACTATAAATAGGATGTCATCAAAGTAAACAACAAACTTATTTAGAAAAGGTAACAAAATTTGATTCATAAGACTAATAAACGTGCTAGATGCATTGAAAAGACCAAAGACATAACTAACCATTCAAAAATGCCTTTATTGGTCTTAAAAGCCGTATTCCACTCATCTCCTGACCGAATTCGTATTTGATGATATCCACTCTTAAGATCTATCTTAGAAAAAAGTGTAGCTCCTCCTAGTTGGTCTAATAGATCAGATAAATAGGGTATAGGGAATCTACATTTGATTGTGATTTTATTAATGGCCCGGCTATCAACACATAGTCTCCAAGATCCGTCTTTTTTGGTGCTAGAAGGGCGGGGACGGCGCATGGACTAAGACTTGGTTGTATGTGGCATTTTTCTAAAAGAGTTTGAAATTGTTCATATAAAGCTACATACTCTTTTGGGCTCATTCTGCAGTGGGGTAGATTTGTTAATGAACTTTTAGGAATAAGATTTATGTGATGTTGTATATTGTAAAAGGGAGGGGAAGGATTTAGGTTCTTCTATTAGAGGAGGAAAGTCTTTTAAAAGCTTGGAAATTCGAGGATCTAGAGTGAAAGGATTGGGGGTATCAAAAGTATCATGCTTAACAATATAAGCTATAGGATGATTATCATTCTTCTATATGGATTTTTTACCATTTTTCAGGAAAAAAAAGTTACTTTTTAAGATTAGAAGATACCTTTCTATTATTGTCATTCTTACCGAAAGGGAGGAGGACCACTTTCTTGCTCATCCATGTAAATTCGTAGGTGTTATCACGGCCAGTGTGGAGGGTCTTGTTATCATACTACCATGGTCTGCTCAAAAGCAAGTGACAGGCGTCTATTTCCAAAACATTACAAGTGATTTGATCTTGGTAAATGTTACCTATTGAAAGAGGGACTGTGCAACTTTCTTGAACTGTTGCCTCTCCCCCTTTTTTGATCCAACTGACTTTATTAGGATTCGAGTGAATCTCTACCTTTAGATTGAAAGCAACAATCAACTTTTTTGACACTATGTTTTCACTACTCCCACTGTCAATAATTACTTCGTACACCCAACTATTGATGGTACAACGAGTGCAGAATAGAGAGTGACATTGGAGGCAACTTTTAGATTTAGGTGTGAGGAGAACATATTGAAGAACACATGATAATTGATCTCCATCTTCAGGTTCAATGTAAGCAGATTCATTGTCGTTGTCATTTACACAGTCATCCCTTACAAAATCATCTTCTTCTTGAATGGCTAAAGTCCTTCGTTGAGTACACTCCTTCGAGAGATGGTCTTGTTGCCCACAATGGAAGCACTTTCCTAGTGTTGGCCGGTTGTAAAGATTTACGTTCTTCCTATTTGAAGTGGTCTCAACAGGTTTAGGTTTCGATTGCTTGAAGGTAGTGTCATCTTTCTTGACTTGTTGACTTAAAGAAGAAACTTGATCAACTACTTTAGATTGCTCCATTACCGTTCTACAAAAGGAGGATTGTTGCCGCTCTCAATTCTGTCTTCTTTGGTATGTTTTTTGGTATTTGGCCTCCTGACTTTCCTCAATGGTGGTAGCTAAGGTAATGGCGTCAACCAAATAGGCCACTGGATATAATTTGAGAACTTCTTTAATATCTTCTCGTAAGCTAAGGATGAATCTCAAGATAATTTATTGCTCGATTTTGGGAAGATTGTTTCTAGCCCCCAATCGATGAAATTCTTCGGTGTAATTAACAATAGATCTGTCCCCTTGCCTACAAAGTTGGTATTGGTTGTACATGAATTGTTGATAATTGAGGGGGAGGAATCTTTTTTTCATTAGTCTTAGAAGTTTGGGCTAAGCTTGATTGGTGGCTTGCCATAATATCTTCAGTTGGTTTGGAGTTGATCCCACCAAGTTGAAGCTCCTCTTTGAAACTTAAATGTAATCAATTGTACCTTTTTGTCTTCGAGGGTATTGGCGTATTTGAAAAAAATTTCAATCTTCTAGATCCAATCCAAGAAAGCTTCTACATCCATTTTGCCATCAAAGCTAGGAAGATCCACCTTCATCCTGTAATCTTGATGTTCTTGAAGGTATTGTGGTCTGCCTTATGAAATCCTATCCTTTCTTGAATTGGTAAGTAGCAGTTTTCATCATCCTCATATGAAGAGTCTGAGTCTTGCATCATGTATCCTGGGATTTGAGCATCTGGGGCCCGCAATCTTTGTTGCTAATTATGTCTTTTTATGGGAAATTATGTATGTCAGCCCAAATTTGTCCACCCAGATTAGTTCTTCCTTGGTTCTTGAAAGGTTCTTTACTCTTTCTTGGGTTCCGACTTCTGTTCTATTGAAGTTTAGGCCATTTCCATCAATATGTGCTCTTTTTTGAAGATTTTCATTGATTTGCATGACATTCTTGTTTTTTCGATTGCCATGAGCTTGCTGTCCTTGAGCTTCTACTGGGTTTTGAACGTCCAATTGTTGTAGAATTTGGGCTAACATAACTCGAAGGTCGTTCATCTCATTCTTCTTGTTCACAATGGCCGATTCTACCGAGGCCATTCTATTCTCCAAGGCTTTGGCTGATGAGGAAGCTTCCACATTCATTGAGGTAACAATCCAATGAAGAGAACGCTTGTTTTGGATTACAACGATATGATACCAAATTGATGCAACACACCACAAGTTTAAGAAAAATAATCTGAATATCATTAAATGGAAGGCTGTAAGCCTATTTATACATAAAGAAGTGACCAGCTAAACCAGTAATTTGGTTTGATAACCTAGGCAGCCGATTACCACTTAAAACCAACCTATATAACTAATCTTTACAAATAAGATTCCACCAGTAATGTTTACAACAGATACCTAATATACATCATTAAGGCTTCGTTTGAGATTGTTATAGCTTTTAAAATAATTGTTGACAACTGTGCATATATAAAAAAAAGCTTTTATATGAAATAGATTAGTATTTGATAAATTTCAAAATTAAATATAAAAAGTAGGTAACAACATTTGGTAAGTTTAAACTATATTTATATGATTTAACATATTACACAATATGTATGAGTCGATAACTAATATATGAATTTCATTAGTTAATTATTTTATAGTTTATATAGTTTATATTACAAATTATAGTTTATATTTCTTTAAATTATATGATAAAAGTATAAAAATCATCATATATAAAACTAAAATCAAGATATATTATTTTTATAGAGATAAAAGCCTTAGCACAGTGGAATTATAAGGACCTTACTTAAAATTAATTTAGAAATTATGAAATACCAATATACTAGAAATAGACAGGATATCACATAAACTTAAAACAAGTTAAACCTACTATATTCTAGGTTAAGCATGCTTTAAAATAAAAAAAATCCTACAGAGAAAGGTAAACAAAACTTGCTCTTGTTGATGACTCAGACGAAAGAGCCAATTCTCCTTGAGATTCCACGAACACTACAAATGGGCAACCTCCCTATTCTTTGAGAATTATGGTACTGGTTTGTGTTGGGGTTGATGCCCTAAATCTCGTAGGGTTCTATAGTTTGTATTTGTAATGTACAAACTTTTTATTTATGTAATAAAATGTTTGATATTTTATTTTGAAGTTAGTTGCATTAACCACAAACTAGTAAACTAACATCCAAGGTTATTTTATAACTTAAATATGTATGTAGAGACATACGGGTGGATCATATTTAAGTGATGACCTAAATGGTCTGTAGTAGATGGATAAAGCTGAATATCTTATCATGGTGACACTACGAGTATGATCCGCTTTGTAGGTGTTACAATTGTTGTTAAGTGTTACAAATCCTGATCATTCATGTAAGGACATGTGAGCGTGAATATTTTATATAAAGGAGTTTGTATAAGACTGGACCACAAAATGTTTTGTCTCATTATATAATACCATCCATAATAGAGACTTACATTTCACCAAGATGACCATAGGTAACATGACATAAATCTTGAGTAAGTTGTAAACTCCTACCTGTGAGGGCAATCCTTTGATTTGTATGGGTGAAAGTGATCAGATCACCGACTCAACAAGCCTACCATTTTGGAGATCCGTCTGATTGGGGAGCTGGGAACACAACTACAAAAGATGGAATTCATTTCTTCCCTAATATCGAGGTAAGTAGATAAATTGCTCCTTTAAAGGCTGATTCGGGGCTTGAACAATGTGACGCCACACTTTCTCCTGGTCTGAGAGGGGTTTGATCATAGTTGGACTATGATTTATTGTTCATTAGAGGGAACAGTGGTACTTAAGGAGTTAGATATAACTACATGGGCAAAATGGTAATTTTGACTAAACTGTACTCTGGAGCAATTTGTGAAGGGTCATCGTATTGTTGATTGGTTATATCCAATGGACAAAAAAATATCTGTAGTACGAAGAGTGCAACCGTCGGTCTTTAGTGGAGTGCTCGACAGTTAACAGATGGTAAATAATTTAATTAAAGAGTTTAATTAATTATTTACGTATCGTTGGAGCTTCAAGCTATAGGTTCATGAGGTCCCCTCGGTAGCTCAACGAGATTAAATGAGAATCAGTTTTTGGATTAGTTCAAATTAATTGAGAGAATTAATTATATATGATATGATTACTATAATGTATTTGTTACATTATAATATTAAGTATTTATGAGAGGAAATAAATATTTGAATATGATTTAAATATTAATTAGAATCATATAATTAATTTTAATTTAAATGTTATTTATATTTAATGCCATTAATGAGAGGAAAAAAAAGCTATAGGTTATACTGTATATGGTACAATATTAAAACTATAGGTTATATGTTATATTTGATATAATATATAGTTTATTTATATTATATGATAAGTTAGTTATCATATTAACATATATTAAATTAAATTAAATAAACTAATTATATTAATTAAAAATTTATTTAAATTAATTAAGGGAGGGAGTTGTAACTCCCCCCTCTTTTCTCTCTACTTTTACGTGAATGGGATGAGTGGTTTTGGGGTAGTCTTCTTCTTCCGGTAAAAACTCTCACAAAAGTGTTTAGAGAAAACTCCCTATTACTCACTTCTTCTGAAAAATTCTTCCTTTCCCTCTCATCCAAATTCACCAGAGCCCACACCTCCTAGATTCTCACCTGATAATACTGAGGTTACCTATTGGTTGTGCCCATTTGGCCTTACAATTTGTACGTGTTTTTTCACAGAAGGGATTTTAATGTGAAGTGTTGAGATCTTCATGGGTAAGTCCTTCTGGACCTTTTTCTTTTCCTCTTCTTTAAGCACACTACTGTTTCTTTATGTAAATGCATAATTTTCTGTTATTCTGTAAAATTGGGAATTTTGGGTCGATCCCACTTCCGCTCAAGGATCCTATCTTAGGGTTCCTTCAGTTTTCAGAAACCAATATGTTAATTGGGAAGAAGGAAAATGAGAAAAATTGGGAGGGGTTTTGTTCACAGCACCTTTCTGCACAACAAGACACACCCTTTTGTTCTTCAATTTTTTCCAAATTTTTAATCAATGGAGAGAGAGGGAGAAACGTGGGAGCAATCCCACATTTCTGATAACTCCCGACATGGGAGTTAAAATTTGATTTAATTTAAAAATCAAATAAATAAATAATTTATTTTAATTTAATTTAAATAATTAATAATTAATTAAACTAATAATTAGTTAAATATAATTTAATAAATAATTTCATTTAAATCATATTTAAATGAAATATCTCTCACATAACCTATTGATTTAATTAAATTAATTAAATTAAATTAAATTAATAATTAATTAATTCTCCAATTAATTAATTACCAAATTACATATCAAATATTTAATTTAGTCTACATTTGAATCATATTCAATTGTATTTCTCTCATAACCTATAGTTTTAATGTGCATCTAATATGTATTAATCTTAACCAATAGTTGTAATATGAATAAAATTCATATTAAATTAATATTTGAATTTGTTCAAGTATTTAATTCTCCCATAAATTATTTTGAATCATATCCTAAATTAAATTAATATTATAAAGTTTAATTAAAATATAAACTTTATATTATAATGTATCATTATACATTATACTATTTTTCTAAGTGAATTTGGACATTTCGAACTCAATTCAAGACATAATTACCTCAATTCCCTTTACGAGTTAGGAAGAGGACCTCATGGACCTACAGATCAGAAACTCCAACGATAGGAGATTAATTGACTAAACTCATTAACTACATTAATCAATATTCGTTAACTATGGGTACTCTTCTCACTGCGGATATATTTCTATGTCCACGGGTATAAACCAATGATAGTAAGTTAGTCCTTCACGAGTGTTCGTAACACTAGCTGGGTCAAAATTATCATTTTACCCCTGGGTTACTTCTTTATCTTTAACCCAGTGCTCCTCTAATGAACAACCTTTTTATGGTCTATATTAAACAGAAACCTCTCTTAGACCATTGAGAGGTTAGGGCCTTTTGTTCAAGTCTTAGAGACACCACTTAAGGAACACTCATCTACTTACCTTATAGTTAGGAAGAAGCGGAATCTATCTTGTTTTATCATGTCTCCAACTCCCCACTCAGTCTTATCCCCAAAATGGTAGGTATATTGAGTCGGTGTACTGGCCACTCTGATAGAGTAAATTAACATGCAGTGGAAGAAATCAGAATGAATAAGCACTCTAATTACACTTAATTTGAATTTAAAAAACATGGAAGATAATAATTTCTGAGAAAAGGTTTTAGAATGTTATACCTTTGTTGAAACTCTGAAATTTCTGCTTCTCTCCACGAATTCAGCCTCCAAATTGACAGTAGACCACCAAAAGGATCTTCTCTACTATCCTTTAACTTGGATTGCGAGGTGGAATCTCTAAAATAGCTCAATTAGGTGAAGGGAGTGAAAAGGGTTTGAGAGAGTATATCAGAATTTATGGAGTTACAACTGGCATAAACCTTAAATCTGATCAAATTTGATGTATTTAAGCAGGTTTATCATGCAAGCACTTCAATCTTCAGCATATTGACACCTCAAGAAGTTGATAATAAGTGGGCTAGGTGTTTATTAAGGGATAATGTTGGATTAATCCACTAACTCTTATTTTCCAAATTTTTAATTTCATTTTTTCAATTTAATATTTAATTTACACTAAAATTAAATTTAATCAAACAATGAAATCTAAATTTCAATTTAAAAAAAATGAAAAAAAATGTTTTATTTAAATAATTAATTAAACAAATTTAATTAACTAATCAAAAAATAATTTAAATATTGAATTAATTAAACATCTAATTTATACATGAATCCTATTCATGTTAATTAATATTAAATCAATATTTAAATATATTAATCTCTTCGATTTCGTTTAATTTTAACAAAAGTAAACGTTTTAATTGTATCAAATACAATTAATCAAAACCTTAATTGAATTTGAAACTTCAAATTCAAAAACCCTAATTTTTGAATTTGATAATTTCAATGCTCAATTCACTGATTCAAGATATAATTTTACGAGCTAGTAGAGGGATCTTATGGACCTACAGATCATGAGCTCCAACGATTTTAGATTAAATGGCTAAACTCTTTAGACCAAATTAATCAATATTTGTTAACTACCGAGATATACCATTATAGCTTGATAGTTGCACTCTCCTCATTCTAGATATATTTCTGTCCACTTTAACCATAATCAATAAGTTGATCCTTCACAGGTTGTTCGTATATACAGCTAGGTCAAAATTACCATTTTACCCCTGTAAATACATCTTGCTCCTGAAGCTCCTACTGAACCTCTATTGAACAATTGGTTTATAGTCCAACTAATAAACCATGATCCTATCGATCATGAGAGGGCGAGGCCTCGTTGTTCAAGACCGGGAATCAATACTTAAAAGAATAACCTATCTGCTAACCCTAAATCGGGTAGGAGTAAATTCTATCTTGTAGGACTATTTCCCCAGCTACTTATCCGGTCTTATCCCCAAAATGGGAGACTTATTGAGCAGTGTTGTTGGACTACTCTCACCTATGCAGATTAAAGGATAATCTCGAATAAACAAGAGTTTATAGTTAGTTTAGGATTGAGATCGAGTGTTTACGATTGAGATCGAGTTACCCCAGGTCATTGAATTTTGAAATAGTCAATTTTAACAGTAAATGGTCGTGATAAAGAAAAGTGACTATTTCGAGGTCCGGTCTTATACAAACATCATTTGCATAGGATGCCTCCACTTGCATGTCTCCACATGAATGATTTTGGGGTCACATCATTTATATCAGTATACAAAGTGAACCGCATCCAGTAGTGCTACCAAGATGAGGTACCTATTGGGAATGTCCTAGAACTCGCAGTTTGTGTTAAATATTCTATTTATCAATAAAATATTATTGAGTATTTTATTCAATAAAGTTGTTGATTTTGCACTCTATTATGAAAATCCAATAAACATATCCATGGCTATAGTATGAATACTTTAACTTTATGTGGTGACATAAACAAGATCAAGTTAATAGTATATAGCCTAAATGGTCTAATAAGTATGGATGAAATTGGATATCTCATCTTGGTAACATTATTGGATGCGACCCATTTTGTAAAGTTAATACAAATGATGTGATCCTCAAATCATTCATGTAGAGACATGTGAGTGGAGGCATCCTATGCAATGAGTTTGCATATAGACTAGACCACGAAATAGTAACTTTTCTTTATAACAACCGTTACTATTAAAACTAATTATTTCATATTCAAGTAACCTAGGATAAGTCGATCTTAATCCTGAGCTAGCTATGAACTCCTGTTTATTCAAACTGTCCTTTGATCTGCATGGGTGAGGGTAGTCCAATAGCACTGCTTAATAAGCCTTCCATTTTGGGATAAGACCAGATGAATAACTTGGGACATAGCCCTGCAAGGTGGAATGCACTCCTATCCATTTTAGGGTTAGCAGATAGGTTGTTCTCTAAGTACTGATTCCAGATCTTGAACAATCGGGGCCCCGCCTTCTCATGATAAAGAAGGACATGATTCATAAGTAGAATTATGAATTGAATTGTTAATTAGAGGGTTAGTGGAAACTTAAGGAACAAGATGTATTTGCAGGGGTAAAACAGTAATTTTGACCTAGTTGTAAGTACGAATAACTTGTGGAGGATTGACTTACTGATCATAGTTTATATAGATAGAAATATATCTACAATGAGGAGAGTACAACTATCGAGCTATAGTGGTGTGTCTTGATAGTTAACAAATAGTGATTAATTCAATTAAAGAGTTTTAACGAATTAATTATAGATCGTTGGAGCTCATGATCTATAGGTCCATTAGGTCCTTCTACTAGTCCATTAAATCAGAATAGCAAATTGAGTATTGATATATGAATTTTTGGATTTTCAATTGATTATATATGATACAATTATAAATATTTATTTTAATTGAAATTAAACGAAATCGGAAAATCAATTAGTAATTAAATTATAATTTAAATACAAAATTGATTTATTTGTGATATTGTATTAATTTAATATTTAAATTAAAATTTTAGTTTTATATAATTAATTATTTTGAATTGATTTTTATAAAACTAATTTAAAATAAAAATTTTTTTTGAAAACATTCGTAGTTAGTAGATTTTTCCATATTTTGGGAAAAATCCACTAATTATATTTATTGGAGAATCACTAAGCTGGAGCTGCCCAACATGCAACCTAATACATTTGCATGGTTTTTACCTATACATTGAAGCTCCATGCATGAAGATCAACGAGAGATTTAAAAAAAAAGAAAAGAAAAGTTCTTCATTGATATCCTTACTCTCGTTCCTCATCAACTCAACTTATTCAAGTGTTTCCACCACATATTCTAGCTTGAGCATAATAGAGAAGATCTCGGTGGTAGTCCTCTCGATGATTCAAGCGAGATCTTGGTGTTTTTCAACTAATTTTGTGGAGGAATCTTCAAAGATAATATGTATTTCAAACCCTCTTTTGAATATCATATGTACAACATGCTCAAAACTCAAATTAAATGTAGTTTAAGTACTTATTGATTCTATAGTCTTCCGTTGCATGATATTTCATTCCATCAGTACCCAATCTCATTCATATACTTATAGACCATTTTGGCTATATACTAAAACTTGATCCACTTTTATGTCTCCACATAAAGTTAAAGTATTCATATTATAGCCATGGATTTGTTTATTGGATTTCATAACAGAATATAATATCAATAACAATTTATTGAATGAAATACTCAATAATACTTTTATTGATAAATAGAATATGTTTATTTACGAATTGCGAGTTTTAGGATATTTCCAACATAGTCTCAACCATAAAAATCAAAGGATAATCCTTCGTGAATAGGAGTTTATAATAGACTGAGGATTAAGACTAAGTTACCTAGGCCATCTTATTGAAATAGGAACCTAACTAGTTCATGAAGTTACATCTAGTGGTTACTATTTTGCGATCTGATTTTACTTAAACTCATTGCATAAGATACCCCTACTCGCATGTCACTTACACGAATGCATTGAATCATTACATTTGTATCATACAAAGTAGGCTGTATCACTGTGTCACCAAGATAAGATACCCAGCCTTATCATTATACTATAGACCCTTTAGGTTGTATCTTGAACATTGATCTCTATATGTCTCCACATACAATTCAAGACTCATAAGATAGCTTAGGATGTTAGTTTATTGGATTTAGAATTATTAAGAAAAATGAATACAATACAATCAATAACACTTATTGAAATAACATTAATAACTCTTTATTAATGACAATCAATTATTTACATTTACTATCTACGAGTTCTAGAGCATAAAATCCAACAAACTCCAATTTGAACTAAAACTCTAGTTAGTGGGATGTACATAATATTAATAACCCAAAACAACGGGAATGGTAAATAAGTACAATAAACTAGGTATCCATATACCCATTATACATCTCCCTTTTGCTCTAGATTATACAATGTCAATGTTTCACAGACCTAGACTCTTTAGATGACTCTCAAACACTTTAGCCGAGACAACCTTTGTAAATAGATCAGTGATGTTGTGCTCCAAAGTGATCTTTGTGATGATCACATCTCTTCGTTCTACAGTCTCCCATATCATGTGATACTTCCTCTTAATATGTTTTCCTCGTTTGTGGCTACGAAGCTCTTTAGATTGGCTATTTCTCCACTGTTGTCATAGTATAAGGTGATAGACAAGTCTATGTTTGGAACGACTTCCAAATCTCTTAGGAACTTCCTAAGCCAAACTACTTCTTTTGCTGCTTCACAAGTAGCTACATATTCAGCCTCCATAGTGGAGTCTGCAATGCATCATTGTTTAAAGCTACGCCATACTATAACTCCCCTATTCAGTGTGAACACTGATCATGACATGGATTTCTTAGAATCCTTGTCAGTTTGGAAATCAGAATCGGTATATCCCGTAAGGATCAAATCCTTAGCTACACCAATCCCTCGTTCTCCTAAGATACTTGAGGATGTTCTTAACCACAGTCAATGGTCTAACCTTGGATTGGATTGGTACCTACTGACTATTACCAGGCCTACTTCAACCTATAAATGTATCGATTTAGCTTGCAAACTTTTTGCTCTTGACTTTAGGCTACGAACTCCTTGGGCTGAGATATAAAGATGCTCTCTTCAAGATTTCCATTAAGAAAGGCAGTCTTGATATCCATTTGTCATATCTCATAGTCATAATATGTGGCTATGGATAAAAGAATTCTCATAGACTTAATCATAACAATATGGAAAAAAGTTTCCTCATAGTCAACCCATTCCCTCTAGGTATAACCCTTTGCTAAAAGTCTAGCTTTGAAAGTTTATACCTTTCCAGCTACATCTCTTTTTCTTCTATAGTTCTATTTACACCCTATGAGTTTTAACTTCTTCAAGTATACCTACAAGCTCCCATACTTAATTGAAGTACATATACTCTATTTCAAGGTCCATGCCTTTGACCCATTGGTCCTTGTTTACGTCGTTCATTGCCTGCTTATAGGACAATGGATCCTCAATGCCATTATATCTGGTATGACAGCCTGAGTTTCAATTAAACTCATGTAATGATCAGGTTGTGATATAACCCTCCCACTGCATTGAGGTACTCTCAACGATTGAGAAGGACGAGACTGACCTGAACTATTGGCTTTTTCATTAACTCTTGATGATGGACCAAATTCAACAACAACTCTTGTTGACTCTTCAGTAGCTTCATTTAATATTAATTTCCCCCATGGTTTATGATCTCTTATGTGGCCTTCCTCAAAGAATGTAGCATTTTTCGATATAGACACCTTGTTTTCTTAAGGGTCATAGAACAAACCACCTCTCATTTCCTTAGGGTGACCAACAAATTGACATAACGTTGAACGAAGTCAAATTTCTTAGAATTTGTCACTAGCACATGTGCAGGAAAACCCTAGATTTTGAAGTAATGCAAACTAGTTTGCGTCCCCTTCATAAATTGAAAGGTGTTTTAGAAACACTCTTCGAGGGAACATTATTCAAGATGTGAACTGCAGTCTCTACTGTATACCCCCCAAATGAGCTAGATAATTGAGCATAGCTTATCATAGAACACCAACAAGGTTCCATTTCTCCTTTCTGATACATCATTCTATTGAGATGTATCAAGTGCTAAAAATTAGGATTAAATTCCATGTTCGATCATATAGTCTTGGAATGTTAAATCCATATACTCTCCACCCTGATCGGATAAAAGTGTTTTAATCTTTCTACCTAACAGGTTTTCAACTTCAACCTTATACTTCTTGAACTTTTCAAGGGCTTTAGACTTATATTTCATTAAGTATAAGTAACCATACCTCAAATAATCATCTATGAAAGAGATGAAGTATTCATACCCTCCTCAAGCTTTTACATTCATTGGACCATAAAAATCTGAATGTATGAGCTTTAAGGGCTCTTTGGCTCTATAATCTTTTCCACTAAAAGATATTTTAGTCATTTTTCCTTCAAGACAGAATTCACATGGAGGTAATGAACCATCTTTTAACTCGCTTAGAAGTCCATTCTTTACCAATCTCCCGGTCCTATCGAGATTTATGTGACCTAATCTCAAATACCAATGATATGTATTATTGTTACTTGGAAAAATTCTTTGCCTTTTTTTTTTTTTAGTATTAGCAGTCTTAAACATCTCATAATTCAAAGGTGCTTTTGCTTTAGTTGGTTTTAAAACATACAAGTTGTTTTCTAATTTAGCTGAACAAATAGTCACACCATTTTTCATAATGAACGTTTCACTAAAAGAAAAAAGAAATCGAACTGCTCTAATCCACTTACATTCATCTTAGATCGACGCATACCACTTACATTAAAATCCATTTTCGCATGATCCATCACTCACTACTCAACTCTTTTGTATCTTCTTGTATAAGCACAACACCTTAGTGTAAATAACACATCTCTTCAAACATTTAGGAAAACGCTACAATAGCTACTACGCAAGGTTTGCGTTAGCTTAACCTGAATCCCTGAGTTCGACCCTGGACTTACTAGGAACCTAAATTGGATTTATACTTGGGGTCTGATTTAGGAAAACTTGAATGTCAATAGTGGAGTGTCGTGCGTTCTGTTGCACATCTATAATGTTCCAACGCGTTACAAATACATAAAAGCATCAAAGCATCAACGCATCATTCATACTTAGAAATTCTTCCAATTTATTTTATACAATACACTCCTAGCTCGAATCACGATAGCAACGAACAAGTTTTTTGCGCCGTTGCCGGGGATTCAGAAACAAATCTAACCAGAAATTTTGTTTGTATCTTTTGTAGGAACACTTTAGTCGAAGGAGTATTACGAGCTAAGCCTAAGCTTGTGAATGTTTATGAGTAGGGAGAGCATTCCCGAACTTGTATACGACCCCGAGATTGAAAGGACCTTTCGACGTAGAAACCGATTTAATTGTCGTCGAAAGTTGAGGCCGTAACTTCTCAGACAACAAAATAGGCAACAAGCAATGGCGGACAACCAGGCAAATCAGAACTTAGCTCAACAACTAGTTCAAGCTGCGCAAAATCTGATCCTAATGGCGAACAATAGCACGTGTCCCATGAGGGAATTCACATCCCCTGTATTGTATGATTTCTCTCCAGGAATCATATACCCAACGCCAGATTGGATGAGATTCGAGATGAAATCTGTAATGCTTCAAATGCTCCAGACTGCTGGACAATTTGGGGGTGGTCGTGGAGAAGATCCTCACGCCCACATGAAACGTTTCCTGGAAACATGTAACTCATTTGTGATTCCTGGAATCACCCTAGAGGCGATCAGGCTATCTCTGTTCCCCTATTTTTTGCGTGATGACGCAAAACAATGGGTAAGCTCACTGAAGCCTGGTGAAATCACTACCTAGGAGAAGTTGGTGGTGAAATTTATGCAAAAATACTTCCCACCAACGCGAGGAGGCGTCGCAAGATTATGAACTTTGAGCAAGAAGAAGTTGAAACCTTAAGCGTCGCATGGGAGCGTTTTAAGGGGTTGGTAAAAAATTGCCCGAATCATGGACTACCACTAACTATCCAGATGGAGACTTTTATGGTGGATTGAATAGAGCATCGCAGATGGCAGCCGATGCAGTTGTAGCTGGTGGAATTATGGATAAATCTTACACCGAAGCTAAGGAGATATTAGACTGCATTGCTAATCACAACATGGAATGGGTGGACGATTCGTATGACGCAAGAGCTGACAGGAAGAAGAGATCTCAGAATGTTAATTCTATTGATTCCAACACAATAGCCACACTATCTGCACAAGTGGCTATGATGACCAACCTTCTGCAGAACATATCGCTAGGGAACACATCAAATCAGCAGAAGGTGAATCAGATAGAGGCATTCAGGCAGCCCATGGTTAGCTGTATGGGCTGTGGAGATTCTCATTCCTATACTGATTGCCCATAAAACTTGCAGTCAGTATGCTTCATTAAAAACAACCAATTTTCCAATACATATAATCCCGGATGAAGGAACCATCCAAATTTTTCTCGGACAGGAAACCAACAGGAGCACCACCCAGGGGCGAACCAAAAGCAAAGGCAAGGACCGTCGCCTGCATTCCAACCAATGCATCAGCCACACCAACATTCCTTTAATAGAGGAGATCAGGCATCGAGTTCAGAATCTCCGCTTGAGAACCTATTGAAGGAATACATCGCCCAGAATGACGCGTTGCTGAAAAGCTAGACGTCGTCTATCAGAAACTTGGAGATACAGATAGGGCAGATAGCGAGCGAGTTAAAGAATAGGCAGCCTGGAGTTTTGCCTAACAACATTGAAACTCCTGGGAACAATAATAGAAGGAGCAATGTCACGTGGTGACATTGCGAAGTAGAAAAGCTCTTGAAGAAAGAAGAATAAATCCAAGAAATAGTAGTCCTTCAAAAGAACACAACACACATTCAATGGCAGTAGAAGATTAAGAAGAAAGAACACCTAAAACCACAAGCCATTCAGAACCAAGCATGTCTAATGCGGGAAAACCTGCGGTGAACGCACCATTCCCTAGACGCTTGATGAAGAGGAATGATGAACAACAATTTAAGCATTTTCTTGAACTCCTAAGGCAACTGCATATCAATATTCCACTTATAGAGGCCTTGGATCAAATGCCAAAATATGTCAAATTTTTTAAGAACATTTTGACGAAGAAAAGGAGAGTCAGCGAGATGGAGGTAATTGTGCTAACGCAGGAATGCAATGCGTTAGTAAGCAACAGTCTACCCAAGAAACAGAAGGACCCTGGGAGCTTCACAGTTCCGTGCTCGATAGGAGGGTTGGATGTGGGACATGCGTTGTGCGATTTGGGAGTAAGAATTAATCTCATGCCACTCTTAATCTTTAAGAAACTGGGAATTGATGAAGCACAACCCACTTCTGTTACTCTTCAACTCGCTGACAGAACAATCAAATACCTTGAAGGAAAGATTAAAGACGTTCTGGTAAAAGTTGACAACTTCATATTCCCAGCAAATTTTATCATCTTGGACTATGAAGTAGATAGGAATGTACCAATTATCCTTGGACGCTCCTTTCTAGCTACTGGAAAAGTTTTAATAGACGTGCATAAAGGAGAATTGACTATGCGTGTAGGCAATCATGAGGTGAAGTTTAATGTGTTAAACACATTAAAATTCCCAAACAGTGAAGAATGTCAACTGAACAGTATAGAGTTGCCTGAAGAAGAAGTGACCTAAGTGTGCAAGGTCCTCGCGTTGGAGGAAAACATGAAAGATTTAGAGCCGCCAAGTCTGAGTGAGCGGCGGATGAAACCGACGTGTCCATCAATAGAGGAAACACCAGAACTCGAGTTGAAACCGTTACCTAGTCACCTGAAATATGCCTTCCTTGGAGCAAATAAAACTTTACCTGTAATTATTTTTGCGAATCTTACTGAGCCTAACGAACACTCTCTTTTGCAGATGCTGCAAAAGCACATGCGTGCAATAGGTTGGATGCTAGCGGATATCCGTGGCATCAGCCCATCTTATTGCATGCATAAAATCAGGCTGGAAGAATGAAAGTCGGGATTGATTGAGCCTCAAAGAAGGCTGAACCCCATAATGAAGGAAGTGGTCAAGAAAGAAATCCTAAAATGGTTGGACTTAGGAGTGATCTATCTTATATCTGACAGCAGCTGGGTAAGCCTAGTCCAATACATTCCCAAGAAATAGGGAACAACTGTGATAGTCAATAGCAATAATGAACTCATCCCTTCAAGGACTGTCACGGGCTGGTGCATCTGTATGGACTATAGGAAGCTCAACGCGGTAACTAAGAAAGACCACTTCCCCCTTCCTTTCATTGACCAAATGCTTGACAGACTTGCTGCCAAAGAATTTTATTGTTTCCTTGATGGATACTCTGGTTATAACTAGATTTTGATTGACCCGGATGATCAGGAAAAGACAAAATTCACCTGTCCCTTTGGAACGTTTGCGTTTAGATGCATGCCCTATGGGCTATGCAACGCACCTGGAATATTCCAAAGGTGTATGATGGCAATCTTCTCTGACTTCTTGGAAAAGATCGTTGAAGTCTTCATGGACGATTTCTCAGTCTTTGGAGACTCATTCCAATCATGCCTAGATAATTTGGAGGTTGTCCTCGCTCGATACGAGGAAACAAACCTTGTGCTGAATTGGGAAAAATGTCACTTCATGGTGATGAAAGGAATTGTTTTAGGCCATAAAGTATCTAAAGCTGGGTTGGAAGTTGATGAAGCCAAGATAGATGTCATAGCTAAACTTCCACTACCATCAAATGTTAAAGCTCTACGAAGTTTTCTAGGACATGCTGGCTTCTATCGAAGGTTCATTAGAGGATTTTATCAAATTGCACGACCTCTGAGCGCATTACTAGAAGTAAACCGACCCTACGATTTCAATGAAGACTGCTGCGATGCGTTTGAAACATTGAAATATGCGTTGACTACAGCTTCAATACTAATAGCACTGGATTGGACGCAACGTTTTATTCTCATGTGCGACGTAAGTGATGCTGCAATAGGTACCATGCTGGGGTAGAAGAAAGGAAATTTGATACATCCCATATCTTACGCGTCCAAAACACTGAATGACTCTTAGGAACATTACACAACCACGGAAAATGAAATGTTGGTTGTAGTGTTTGGCATCGAGAAGTTTAGATCTTATTTAGTTGGTGCGTCAGCCACCATCTATACGGATCACTCAGCCATAAAGTTCCTGATGAGTAAAAAGGATGCGAAACCAAGATTAATAAGATGGGTGCTGCTGTTACAGGAATTTGACATTGATATTCAGGACAGAAAGGGAATTGAGAATCAGGTGGTTGACCACCTGTCCAGGCTAGAAAATCAAGAAATGCAAGATCAAGAAAGTGAAATCCAAGACGCATTTCCTGATGAAAGCCTGTTCAGAGTTGAAGGTAGGGAACCTTGGTACGCAGACATAGTTAATTACTTAACTATCAAGCAATTCACTTCAACACTCAGCAAAAGAAACGGTTAGTACATGACAACAAATTTTACTTTTCGAATGAACCGTTTCTTTATAAACAAGACCCTGACTCCATAATGCGTCGATGTGTTCCGGAGGAAGAGACACAATGCATCTTGGCTGAGTGTCATGAATCACCTGACGGAGGGAATTTTGGTGGGCAAAGAACCGCTGCGAAGATCCTTCAAAGAGTATACTTCTACCCACCCTCTTCAACGACGCGAGGGAATATGTTCGTAAATGTGACCCCTGCCAACGCACCGGGAATATCTCATCAAGGGACACAATGCCTTTGAACAATATTCTTGAAGTTGAATTATTTAATGTTTGGGGCATTGACTTTATGGGACCTTTTCTTCTATCCTGCGGCTAACAATATATCCTGCTTGCAGTAGACTATGTATTAAAGTGGGTAGAAGCAGTAGCTTGTGCCAGAAATGATGCGTCCACTGTTTCTAAGTTTCTTACCAGGAACATCTTCACATGCTTTGGAACGCTAAGAGCTCTGATAAGTGACGAAGGTACGCATTTCATTAATCGCATCATTTCTAAATTACTTGCCAAATATAATGTTAGGCATAAAATCGTTACCGCCTACTACCCACAAACGAATGGTTAAGCTGAAGTATCCAATCGGGAAATAAAATCTATCCTGGAGAAAGTTGTCAACGCATCGCGGAAAGATTGGGCACAGAGGCTGGATGAAGTGCTTTGGGCCTACAGGACTACCTACAAGACCCCCATAGGTATGTCTCTATACTCTCTAGTATTTGGAAAAGCTTGTCACTTACCTTTAGAGTTGGAGCACAAGGCTTTTTGGGCAGTTAAGAAGCTAAATTTGAACTTGGACTCCATAGGCGATCAATGCAAACTTCAGCTCAATGAGCTTAAGGAGTGGCGATTGAACGCATACGAGAACAACAAGCTCTACAAGGAGAAGACAAAGCGTTGGCATGACCAACGCATTAGTAAGAAAGAGTTTGTTGTTGGCCAAAAAGTTTTATTATTCAATTCACGATTACGTTTGTTTCCTTGGAAATAAAATCAAGGTGGTCAGGTCCATTCATCATTAAAACAGTCTTTCCCCATGGAGCGGTAGAATTAATGTGGGAGGATGGCACAAACGCGTTCAAAGTAAATGGCCAAAGAGTGAAGCCATACTTTGAAGATGGCATAGAACGTAAAAAGTCATCTCTCGCACTACGCGAAGCCAGCTGAGGCCCTCGTCGAAGCATCCCTGCGTTCGCATCGACATATATTTCAGGGACGCTTCCTCTTTCCTTCTTCTTTTTGCATTATGTATTTTACCGATGCGTTTGAGTTAGTTAGTTTGTTTATATGCGTTTTAAGATTTATTGTTCATTGTTATTTCCTTCATAGTTAGAGATTTACTTTTTTTTTTTTTTAAAAAAAAAAGTTGTGTATAATCGGGATGGGAATAATGGACGCGTTAGACTTAAGTCTAACGGATGGCCCAAGTCGAAAGGATGCATCTTGAAAATGCAAAGCACTCGAGTACTTGGAAGCCCGAGACACGTCCCTTCGGCTTCACATTAATTACGGACGTCAGGCGCCGCCTGACGTCACCCCACTCTTTCTCCCCAGCCTATATAAGACGAAACCCTTCGTTTTCCTTTTTTTCTTCCATTACCTTCGAGCTTTTGTGAAAGAAAAAGAAAAAAAAAGCCCTATCCCTCTTATTTCCCTTATCGCCATTCGCTCAAGCATCTCTCCGGCCACTCTTCAACCACGATGTCGTCAGCGTCTGATAGTCAGAATCAATCCATGAGTTTTGGGGACATCTCACCGGTAAGTTCTTTCTCTTCCTCGTCTGTTTCAACTTCGCCTCCCCCAAGCCCTCGAAAAACCTCAAAAACCTTTGTCCCAACCAAACCTCTCCATGGCGGGGCATCCTCCATCTCCCAGGGACCGTCTCGGTCGAAGCCCACTAAAACATCCATAAAACCTCCTTCTAAGACCACCCAATAGCCCAAAATCACCCAACCAAAACCCAAAACCCCTGCAAAACCTAGGCAGCGCCCTTCTTCATCTACGATTGCCAATAAGCCATATACCAAACCCGCCCCCCCACCATTGATTCCAAACATCACACCGGTGGGTGCGACGCATGACCCCATCCTAACCTACCTCCATAATGCCCCATCACCAGCCATGAGTCCACCTCCTCCACTTTCAATCCAACCCTTGGCCACCATCTACCTAGTTGAAGCATACACGTCCAGCCAACCACCGTGTTCACCCATCATCATCTCATCCGTTGGGTCGCCTCATACCCCATCAGGCACCCCACCATTTACTCCACCTAGGCCCAGCTCTGACAGTTCTGCATCAGAGCTAACCTTGAAGAATTGGTAGAATTGGCTCGACGAGACGAGCAAGAAGTGTTTGGAGCTTTCTTGGCAAGCCTTAATCAAGGCCAAGAAGAAGAGCAAGTGATGCATTTCGACCCACCTAACGCATCACTTGACCTAGACAAAGCGGAGTGCTACACAATGATGCTCGAAGCAGAATTAGAAGAAGAAGAAGAAGAAAAAGAAGAAGAAGAAAGGGGATTTGGCCTAGACGCGGCTCAATCACGCCAAACTGACGCGAATGAAGGGCTTTCAAAAGCAAAGAGAGTGATAAGAAAGAGAAAATTAATCTTGGAGGAAGAAGATGAGCAGTTAGTATCCGGTTCTGAGGATGCAGCACGTGGGAGCTGCTCAAGGCACAACTCGTTAGAAAAGGAATTGGAAGATTATCAGCCTGCAAGGCAGGGGCGAAGGAAGTCAGCTCTCCAATGGGAATTGGAGAACGAATTAAGAGAGCTAGCGTTAGAAGCCAAGGAACATGTGGCGGGCAAGCGTAAGGTAACCGACGCGTTACCCAAAAAGACCACGGGAAGGAAGCGCCAGTTCAATGATATTCTTGTAGAGAAAGGCTTCTTTCCCGAATGCCACCCATTGCCAGCATACATAACTGAAACCATAGACGCAATGGGTTGGGGTCAGTTCTACACACAAGAAATTGGCCCAACCTTGTTCGCCAATTCTACAGCAGTGAGTTTGACATGGATAAGAATACAACATTTGTTGATACGGTATTGATGCGTTTCTTATCCTAGTGAAGTGAATTTGGCCCAACCTTGTCTGCCAATTCTACAGCAGTGAGTTCGACATGGATAAGAATACAACATAAGATCAATGAAGTGTTCAACATCAGGAGTAATCCGAACGCAGAAGGAAACCGCATCTTGGAACAACCAACACCGAGCCAACTTGAAGATGCATTAAGAGTGGTAGCCAAGCCTGAAAGCAAATGGCAAAAGTCTAGAAATGGAACAAAGATGCTAGCGTCCAGAAACCTAAACCTAGACATGAATCTATGGTATTATCTGATCAAGAAAAGCATCATGCCTACAACGCATGATGAAACATTGTTGAAAGAACGTGTCTTGGCTACCTACTGTATCATGCAGTGCATCCCTTTAGATGTTGGAAGAATAATAAGGGATCAGATCAAGGCCATCAAAACCAAACCAAGAGGATAACTGTATTTTCCATGGCTGATCTGTGCATTGTGTGAATGCGGGGCATCCCTCTGGGGGATGATCATGAAGAGATCGACGGTCTGATGGACATCAAGCTAATCAGGCATTTATTTCGCGGTTCGCCGCATCAGCCTGCCTTGCCTCCTAAAGAAGTGGCAACCAGACCTCGATCATCTAAACGTGCCCCCAAAAGAAGACGCATCCAGATAGTTGAACACAACGATGAAGCTTCAGAGCATGAAGATTACGAAGCAGAGCTTGAACTTACGGATGAAGAAGCACAGCCAAGCCTAGACCTAACTCTCCAAAACTCACCAATGGCCCCGCGAGAAGGGAGTCTTAATCCAACGCACCAAGAGCCTACTTACATAGATCAAGACATCCTTTGTTCCCTTCCTTTGCCCTCACCAATTCCAATTCCCAATTTTGTGCCTCTTCCAACCATTTTTGAACCAACTAGGTTAGGATCGAGCAACACAGGAAATTTTGAAGACCTAGTTGGAAGAAGTGAAGAGCCAGCACCACCTCAACGCAACATTGACCTTGAAGAGTTGTAAACTTTCATCAGTGATCAACTCAGACCATTGGCCGCGTCCATCGAAGGTCTTCAGCAAAAAAACAGGGTTCTAAGAGATTATTTAAGGCACCAAACAAGAAGGATGCAAAACCAATTTGTTTATACAATGCAGTACATTAATCAGGTCTTGGTTGGAATGTTTGCCCTGCCTCAACTACTTGCTCATCTTAGAAACCCTTTGCGCTTTATGGATGAGGACCTTGCAGAAGAACGCAGGGATGGCGTGCCAGCACAATGAAGTTTTGGGGTGTTGGTTATTTTATATTTTGATTTATTTGATGATCTTTTGTATTTGTTTGACTTGTTTGTTTATTTCATGTTATTCTATGAAAATGAATGAAAAATTTCTATCATTTTTTGTCCTTGTGTTTGATCTTAGCATACTTTTTTGTTCTTTAGCTATTTTCTAGTCTTGTGCTTTATCTGACCTCAATGATATAAACTATATGAAATATATAAGTATAGAGTAGGTGTTAGGAAAATCAACAAAGCCTGAACTTCTCTAAAAAGACTACATGTTTTCTTTCTAACGCATGCAAGCTTTAATTCAAAACTCCTTTCGGAACTCTCAAAGCATTTTCGAAATTTTGTTTCTCTTTTAACAATGTGGATTTAGCTCATCTCTAAATTTGGGGATGAGGGAAATCCGGTTAAGACGCATTAACTGAATACATCAAAAAGAAAGAGAACAAAATAGAAAAATGTTAAACGCAACTCCTCTGTCATTACTCTAAAAGAAAAACCTCAAAGTGACAAGAGTTAAAAAGTTGGAACAGGTACTTAACCGTAGTTGGATGCTCGCATGACACTCGTGGAGGCAAGCCAAAACGAAGTTAAGTCTCCTAGACCAATGCATCCCATAAAACTCCTCTATCTAGTTTAAGAAAGTTGTATCTTGAAACGCATGAGTATTAGATAAGAGTTTAGTTGTGAAGGGTTCTCACTCATAGTTGGATGCTCGCATGACACCCGTGGGTGCAAGCCAAAACGAAAGTGGGATGCCTGGAACAATGCATGGGTAATTGAATTCATATTTTTTCTTTTTATCTGACATCTATCTTAAAAAGAGCATCTAACGCATTACTGGTTTAGAAAAAATGGGAATGTTTTGAGAAACGAAAGGAGTTGTTGATAAAAGGCTTGCTGCACTTGAAACTAAACATTATTCCTTTTAGAAAAGAGTCAATCTGCATTATATTTTCCAAACTCTTATCTCAAGTTTATAATTGAATATGATGAGAGGTGAACTCTGCACACTAAAGACAAGGGAGATAACAAAGAATTATTTATGGAATGCTTGAGGACAAGCATTATTCAAATTCGTGTACATTCATCTTAGATCGACGCATACCACTTACATTAAATCTATTTTCGCATGATCAATCACTCACTACTCAACTCTTTTGTATCTTCTTGCATAAGCACAACACCTTAGTGTAAATAACACATCTCTTCATACATTTAGAAAAACCCTACAATAGCTACTACGCAAGGTCTGCGTTAGCTTAACCTGAATCCCTGAGCTCGACCCTGGACTTACCAGGAACCTAAATTGGATTTATACTTTGGTCTGATTTAGGAAAACTTGAACGTCAATAGTGGATTGTTGTGCGTTATGTTACCAATGCGTTACAAATACATAAACGCATCAAAGCATCAACACATCATTCATACTTAGAAATTCTTCCAATTTATTTTATACAATACACTCCTAGCTCGAATCACGATAGCAATGAATAGTTTATCCGATTAATCTCAAATCGTTGGAGCCCATGATCTGTAGGTCCGTGAGGTCCCCCCACTAGCTCGTAAATGGTTCAAATTTAGAGTAGCTTGAGAAATTAATTTGAAACATTCAAATTAAACGGAATAGGAGAATATATATTTAAAAATGATTTAAATATATGAAGATGATTATTGTGCAAAAATTAATTTAATATTTGATATTAAATTAATTAATATTTTAAATTAATTTTTGAAATTTTTTTTTCAATTTTATAAATCGAAATGGTTTTGAAATCAAATTTTGATTTAAAAAGAAAATTGAGAAACTTTTTTTTGCATGCTTAAAATAGAAAATGTTGATTTTCCATTATCATCTTCTTCATGCTCACACAAAGCCCATTTTTTTCTCTTCATTAATACTTCAAGCATGAGCTGCAGGCCATGCAATTCACTTCTTTGTTTGTTCATTTGCAATAAATAAAGAAGTTTGGAGTGATTTGAAGGGATGCTAATACAGAAATTTTGAGAGAATTTCAGTGAGAAGAAAGTGTTCTTCAAAGTGAGTTGATGTGAGTTCTTCACTGTTCTTCATCGATTCAAGCTATTCTTGAGTCTCACAACTCAGTCTAAAGCTCTAAGAGGATAGTGGAGAAGATCTTAAGGTGGTTCACGGTGATCTTTGGTGAAGACTGCTGCTATACAATCAAGTTCTTGGAGAGTTCTTCAAAGGTATGATCTTAAAACCCTCTTTTTAGAAGAGCATGCTTTAGTTTCTGTCAAAATTAGTGAATTTGAATGCTTATGGATCCTTGATACTTCTGCTGCATGTTATCTAACTCTTACATCTATCTAAGTCTATGCCTATTATAACTCTTATAATAAGGTATTTACTCTAATGTTCCAGGTGAATTAAACCATTTAATTAACCTAGTGACATTGCATGCCAACAAGACTAAAGTTAATTCAACTCAAGCTTCGGGCCAGTTCCTAGGTAGAAGGTGTTCTGTAAACCATCATCTTAAGTACCCCCAACCAAGATAAAACTTCACCGATAGAGTTTGCTCGTTAGCGCTTTAGTTTTCAATAAGGACATTGAGGCTAGACTAAGAGTCTCGTTAGGGTGGCTGCTCGTTTAGTATTGCTTTGACTTCACCGTCTGTGTCTTGCTGGCACGGGAGCTACCACAACTAAAAGAAAATGAATGAAGAAGGCATTAGCATTAGAAAGACTACAAAGGCATTCCAGGCCGACTACAAGACTAGAACCTAAAAGTGCTGTTTGTCTTATTAATCATATTTTAAATCTATCAAAAGGAATAGGACTTAATTCTAATCTTACTAGAATTAAAGTGATCTAAGGTCTAAATTAATTTTAAATATTTTAAAATTAATTCCAATTCGCTAAGATCCGAATGTTTTCATGCAACTATTTATTATTAGGTTGACGGTTACTAAAAATTAATTTTATAACTATTACAAAATTAATTATTAGCCTTATAATCATGCTTTCTATGGTTTAATTAATTAACAATCAAATTCTAATTAATAAGAAAACTACATTATGTGCATTCCATAACTTTAATATAACAATTATATTAAACTATGGATGTGTCATGCTCAATGTAAATTGATTGTCAACTTTATTAATGTAACACTTATATTAAACAATTCATGAAAATCAACCATGCATACACAAAATATAAATAAATATAACTCTTTATATTTACCTAAATATTGCCATGCATCATCCTTTTCCAATTTCATATATTTAACATATCAAAATATATTAAATAGCTCATGAAATTATATATATAACATGCATTAATATCATACATTTAACGCTTATAATATATTAAAATGTATGAACATGCTTAACTTATAGTGAGATTTATCTAAATGACATCCATGAATCATTTAAAGAGCAAATGAACCGATAATTTGGCCCATAGGATAAAATAAAGCAATAAATTACAATAATTTTGGAAATCTTGTCCTAAAACTACTTCTGTCGCTCTAGAACTAGAATCAGACCAACTCAAACTGACCCGGACCGCTTCAAACCGGACCTGAAAACCATGAACCAAGCCAACCCAATACAAAAGCAGACCAAACCACATTGAACCGACTGTATTAGGTTGGACCACCCTAAATCGCACACAACGCAAACCCTAGCATCGAATGTGTCGTAGCGTTGTAATGCTGCGACACCAGAACACAATTCTGGGCAGTTCGTTGATTATTCTTCGTTTTTGGCCAAACTTGGTGTCGATCTTCACTATTAACAACCCTAATTCTAGACACAGACTTACAAAAGACTTAAATTACATGAAAAATGCCAAAAAACTTAGGGGCCTTTATAAATTGATCATATCAAACATGTAAATCTATTGTAAAAAATTACCTTAAACAGTCTTCGTAAACCACATTTATAACACAATTCAAACCAACAAACCCAGTGCAGATGTCAAAATTCTAAATTAATTCTACGAGATGGCTCTGATACTAATTGTAGGGATAAAAGCCCTAGCGTAGCGAAATTATCAGGACTTTACTTGAAATTAATTTAGAAATTCTGAAATTCTAATAAACTGAAAATAGATAGAATATCAAAGTTAAACCTACCGTAAATTCTAGGTTATGCATGTTAAAAAAACAATTCTATAAAGAAAGGGAAATAAAACTTACTGTCTTTTACGACTCAGACGAAAGGGTTAGTTCTCCTTGGGATTCCATGAACACTACCAATGGACAACCTCCCTATTCTCTAAGAATTATGGTATTGGTTTGTGGGAACCAATCTGTTAATTGGGAAGAAGGAAAAGGAGAAAAATTGAGATAGTTTTTATTCACAAAACCTTTCTGCACAACATATCACACACCCTTTTGTTCTTCAATTTGTTTTCTAGGTTTTTATCCAATGGAGAGAGAGAGAAATGTGGGAGGGATCTGGTAACTCCCTATGTGGGAATTAAAATTTGTTTAGTTTAAAAATAAAATTAAAAAATAATTTAATTAATTAATTAAATCTAATTTAATTAATGATTTCATTTAAATCATATTTAAATGAAACAATTAATTAAATTAATATTTAATTAGTTCTTAAATTAAATATTAAAATATTTATTTTGGCCTACATTTGAATCATATTCAATTGTATTTCTCTCATAAGCTATAATTTTAATGTGCATCTAATATGTATTAATCTTAACCTATATTTTTAATATAAATCAGATTCATATTAAATTAATATTTGAACTCATTCAAATATTTAATTCTCCCATAAATTAAGTTTGAATCATATTCAAAATTAAGTTAATTATAAAATTTAATTAAAATATAAACTTTATATTATTCTATATTATTATACATTATACTATTTCCCTAAGTGAATTTGAACATTTCAAACTCATTTCAAGACATAATTACCTCAATTACCTTTACGAGCAAGGAAAATGACCTCAAGTACCTAAAGATCAGAAGTTCCAACGATATGAAATTAATCGACTAAACTCATTAACCACATTAATCAATATTCGTTAACTGTGAGTACACTCCATAAAAGACCTATAACTGCACTTTTCTTATAGTAGATATATTTCAGCGTCCACGGATATAGACCAATAACAACAAGTTAGTGTTGATGTTGATGCCCTAAATCTCGTGGGTTCTATAGTTTATAATTGTAATGCACAAAAAATGTATTTATTTAATAAAATAAGTAGTATTTTATTTGATATTTAGTCGCATTAACCTACAAAACCAATAAACTAAGATCCAAGGTTGTCTTCTATAACTTAAACATGTATGTGGAGACATACAAGTGGATCATGTTTAAGAAACAACCTAAACGGTCTATACTAGATGGATAAAACTAGGTATCTTACTGGTGATACTACGAACAAGACTTGCTTTATAGATGTTATAATTGTTGTAAAGTGCTATAAATGATTCGATCTTGATCATTCATGTGGAGACATGTGAACAGGGATATTTATACAAAGAGTTTGTATAAGATCGGACTACGAAACGACTAGTCTCATTATATAGCAGCGTTGATGGAAAAGACTTACATTCTCAACCATTAAGCAGAACCAACTCTTGGAACTGAACCTAACAACCACCATTTTTCAGTCCAGAATCGTTAACCTTTAACAATTCTGTGTAAGTGTGGCCCCTCGCTTATGGTGCCAGAGTCTCGCCCTAATGAGCCCACCGTAAGGAAGAAGCAGATTAGGACAAGAGACTAAGTTACCTTATCCTCTCACAGGAGATCAAATAAATAAATGCGCAAAACTGCCATCCTTTAGGGGGACACTCCCAGGGTGCCTCGAGGCGATGCGCAGTAACTTTATTCAACCTAACGAGGGAGACCGAGGGATATGCTGTCTCACTTCCCACTCCCACTTACTATGAACAATCTCTCTATCCACCTTGATATTGACCTACCCAAACACCATCCGTTAGGGGGACATGCCAAAGGTGTTGCGAGGCCGAGGGTAGATCTCACGATGTGGACTATTTAGGAGAAACGTGAAAAGTTTAAGTGAAGTATCTCATGCCCTAAGTACCTCCCACTGAATGTTCTACCTAGGGGTTCATTAACCTAGGCAATCCAGCTACTGATTTTAGTCTAAGTCGTCTTTTTAAACTCTGCTCATAAACAATGTTTGTCTATGAAATATGAACAAGTTCAAGTTGTCACATTTAAACACTTTAGTGGACTGTCCTTAGCTTGCATGCATGCATCAAATCTATCTAATTCACCATTCCAGGTAAGTTCCCAGGTAGGGGTGTTACGTTTCTGTCAACTTAAATATCCCATCCTAGACAAAACCCACCTTAGTCAAAAGGTCCCTTATAGATAGATTTGCTACACTTTAACCTTTTATTAGCCAAAATAATCCTATTAAACTGATTAAAAGATTAAAGCCTTAGGGTTGCTAATCATATTAGAACTATGATCTTAGGTCTATGTTATCCAAGTTTTAAACACTTTAAAACCATGAATTAAACCTAAGTGAGCATGCATGTCTTTCCTATTTTTTTTAGTTCTAATTTCTCTTTAACTTTTAAAACGAAACAATTAAAACCATTGCGCATAATGAGGTGTTTATAACATTTATACAGAAACCTATGTGTCATGCTTCATGCAATTTCCAGTCATTACTATATATAACTTTTATAAAACGTGTAACAACCAAGCAAACATGCTATCATTCACCTTTATAATATAACAATTATAATATAAAAATGATGCATTTCAATGCTTTTTATGCATGCATAAATATAACTCTTATATTATATGATGCATGAGCATGCTCTTACATAATTAAATCATGCTTCTCTAAGTTATAACAATTACAATAAAGAGATGATGCATGACCATCGCATAATCTAAGGTGGGATTTACTATATGTGCATACCATATGACATATAAAAAATATACATCGCATGTAATACATAAAGGATTAATGGATTGGGATGAGCCTTTATAAAAACTAGAATGAAAAAACCGTATCTATTACATTTTTCATCGAGCAAACCGGGTCTTGAACAGCCAGGAGAACCGGGTCTTGAACCGCCAGGAGAACCTCATCTTGTAGTAAAACCGTAGGTAGACGATCGTCCAGGTCTGTGAATAGCTGACTAAACTCTTTAGCCACAAGATCCATCATCCGTTAACTGTCAGACATTCCACTAAAGACCAACAGCTGAACTCTTCTTACCACAGATATATTTCTGTGTCCATCGGATATAACCAATCATGAGTACGATGACCCTTCACAGATGCTCGTAAGTACAGTTGGGCCAAATTACCGTTTTGCCCCTGTAGTTACATCTCACTCCTTAAGTACCACTGATTCCTCTAATGAACAATACAACATAGTCCAACTATGTGTGAATACCTCTCGGGCCAAGAGAAGGTGTGTAGCGCCACATCGTTCAAGCCCTGGAATCAGTTCTTAGAGAAGCTATCTTATAGCTATCCCTTGCCTCGGGGAAGGAGTGAATTCCATCTTGTGTAGCTGAGTTCCCAGCTCCCAAATCAGACGAATCTCCAAAATGTAGGTTTGAATCGGGGACCTGGCCACTCGCATCCATACAGATCAAAGGACCACCCTTAATGGCAGGAGTTCTCAACTCATTCAGGATTGAGGTCATGTTACCTATGGTCATTCTAGTGAAGTGAAGTCTTTGTCATGAACGGTGTTATATAACGAAACGTTAAAACTTCGTGGTCAGGTCTTATACAAACTATTTATATAGGACGCCCCCGCTCGTATGTCTCCAACACGAATGATCAGGATCAGACCATCTGTGACAAGTCACAACACTTGTGACCATTCCACAAAACGGGCCGCATCCGTAGCGTTACCAGGATAAGGTTTCCCTTCTATATCCATATACTACAGACCATTTTGGTTATCACTCAAGATATGATCTACTTGTATGTCACCACATACATGCTTGAGTCACATACAAATAACCAGGATTTTTATGTTTATTGGTTGTGGTAAAGTAAATAAAACTAGCAACTGAGCAACATACAATATGTGAAGTAAATATCATATATTATACAACACAAACGTTCGTACAAACTGTTTGCAAACTACAGGACACGAGACTTTAGGGCATCAACCCCAACAGACCCCTGTATGTCACTGTTGGGGTTGATGCCCTAAACTCTCATAGGGTTCTGTAGTTTGTCTATGAGATATTTTCTTCACTGTTGTCTATGAAATATGAGATATTTTATTTTCATTTACCACAAACCAATAAACTAAGATCCTTGGTTGTCGTTGTAACTTAAGCATATATGTGGAGACATACAAGTGAATCAATCCTTAAGTGATAACCTAAATGGTCTGTAGCATATGGATAAAGGAGGAAAACCTTATCCTGGTGACACTACAGATATGATCCACTTTGTAGATGTTACAAGTGTTGTAAAGTGCTATAGATGGTTTAATCTTGATCATTCATGTGGAGACAGTGGGGGTGTCCTATACAAAAAAGTTTGTATGAGATCGGACCACATAGTGTTTAGTCTCGTTATATAACTTTGTTCATGATAGAGACTTGCTCTAAACGATCGCGTAAGTTAGCACGCTTCATCGCATAGTCACTGACTACACGATTACTCGATATGCGATACCTCGTGCTTACTCAATGACCGTTTAGACGATTGTGCTTCACCACATCGTTGTCGTTTAGATGATCGTTTAAGGCTTGCGTTGTACGTTGCGCACTACACGATCGCGTGCCTCATACTTTATCACATAGTAAAGGTAAACGATCATTGCTAAACGATCGTTTAGCTCTGGAAGGGTTAGTAAACGATTGAGTAAAGCATTTACTCTTTCGTGTAGGTGATTGCAAGGAGTTTGGTACACGATCAAATTGAAGGAACTCTTATACAAGAGTACCTCTGAGCGAAAGTGGATCTTTCCAAAGACATTATGATAGAACTACCACATTTATATTCAAACAAATAGATATACATCATACTGTAAATTACCGGCATGCTTTAACAATAAACAAACAAGAGAACAAGGAAACTTACCAGTTGAAGAACTTTTCTCCTTGGCAAATCTCACTCTCTCCACGAACGGATGCTCTCGCTCTCGCTAGAATGACAAGCTATCATTCGCCACAAGTCCGATCATCTACCACGAACGGCCTCCACATAGACAGATGAAGAATGGGGATGACACCACCACTTGGAACCCTTAGTATTCTCTGTGTGAGAATCCAAAAAGTGAGCTTTGTTCGGATTTGGTGGAGGAGGGGGAGGGGGGAAGGGGAGGAAAAGAGGTCGTATATAACGATCAAGAAAGTGGGAGAAATGCGAGTCTATCGTATAGACGAAATGCTTGATCGTTTAAGTGAAGTATACGATTGTGTAAGAAAAAGACAGTGATCGTCTATATGATTGTTTAATAAATGCTCGGGCGCTAGACGATCGTTTAGGAAAAGGTAGGCGATCATTTAGAAAGAAGCGAGCATATGTCAGCGATTGTGTAGTAAACTCAAGCTATCGTATAGTCTCTGATTTACTAAGCGATGGGCAGCAAACACCTTTGTGAGCAATTAACCGTGATCTTTGCAAAATGAAAACAACTTTCATTTTATTCTTCAGTTTCGAAAACCCATAGGAACTTCCCACTAACGCACAGTTACAGAGAAAACGACGTGCACAATTATCCCATAATTTTCAAAATAAAATAATAAATATAATCATATTATATTTATTAACCTATGGTTTAATATCATATCAACCATAGTGTTTTCTCCTCCACTAGATATAAATCATACTTATATCCAATTTTCTCAAATTAATGTATCTCATACATAAAGTTAATCATATCATATATAATTAACCAGTTCAATCATATCATATATAATTGAACTCCCTTTAGTCAATTTGAACATTTCAAACTAACCCAAAAACTGATTCTCAACTTGAATCCATTGAGCTACCAAGGGGACCTTATGGACTTATGGCTCGAAGCTCCAACGGTACGTGAATAGTTGACTAAACTCTTTAGCCACAAGATCCACCATCCATTAACTACCAGGCATTCCACTAAAGACCGACAACTGAACTCTCCTTACCACAGATATATTTCTATGTCCAATAGATATAACCAATCAACAGTATAGTAACCCTTCACAGATGCTCGTAAGTACAGCTGGGCCAATTTATCATTTTATCCCTATAGTTACATCTAACTCCTTAAGTACCACTTATCCCTCTAATGAACAATACAACATAGTCCTACTATGTGTGGACATCTCTCGAGACATGAGAAGATGTGTGGCGCCACATCGTTCAAGCCCCGGGATCAACCCTTAAGGGAGCAATCTATCTACTTACCCCTGCTTCGGGGAAGGAGTGAATATCATTTTGTGTAGCTGAGTTCCCAGTTCCTAAATCAGACGAATCCCCAAAGTGGTAGGTTTGAGTTGGTGACCTGGCCACTTGCACCCATACAAATCAAAGGATTGCTCTCAAAGGCAGGAGTTCCCAACTCACTCAAGATTGAGGTCATGTTACCTATAGTCATTCTAGTGAAGTGAAGTCTCTGTCACTAACGGTGTTATATAACAAGATGTTAAAACTTTGTGGTCAGGTATTATACAAACTCTTTGTATAGGACACCCCCGCTCGCATGTCCCCACATGAATGATAAAGATCAGATCATTTGTAGCAAGTCACAACACTTGTAACTATTCTACAAAGCGGGCTGCGTCTGTAGCGTTATCAGAATAATGTTTCTCTCCTATATCTGTTGGGTTTTATGTCTTAAAAACTCGCAGTTTGTAAAATAATAAACATTTTCTATTATCAATATACTTGTTATTGATCTCATAAATTGTATGAAAGTTTAAATCCAATAAACTAAGACCCATGACTATTGTATGAGTACTCGAACTTTATGTGGAGACATAAGAGTGGATCGGGTTCAAGTAAATAGTCAAAATGATCTATGGTATATGAATGAGGTTGGGTATCTTATTCTGGTAATACCATTGGACACGGCCTACTCTGTAGTTATTACAAAAAGTTGTAAAGTGCTACATACGATGTGATCCTAATTCGTATATGTTATGACATGATAAGTAGGGGCATCCTATGCAATGAGTTTGCATAAGATTAGGACCAAGAAATAAGTCACTCTTACTTTATAACGTTGTTTACTGTATAAAATTGACTATTTCACCTAGATGACCTGGGTAACTCGATATTAATCCTAAGCTAACTATGAACTCTTGTTTATTCGGGATTGCCCTTAGATTTACATAGTTGAGGGTTGGCTCAACAATATTGGCTCAATAAGACTCCCATTTCAAGAGTAAGACTGGATAGATAGCTGGGGACATAGGGTGCAAGACGGAGTTCACGCCTACTTGATTTAGGGATAGGAGAAACATTGTTCTCTCAAGTACTGAATCTAGGTCTTGAACAAGGGGCCCCACCCTTTCACTGGACTGAGAGAGTTTGGTTTAGTGATTGGATATAAAACCAGTTGTTCATTAGAGGATCAGTAGAGACTTGAGGAATAAGACGTAATCTTTGGCGGGTAAAACAGATATTTGACCGAGCCGTTATTATGAACAACCTGTGAAGGGTCGACTTGCTGATTATGGTTAAATCATGTGGACATAATATATCTACAGTGAGAGGTGTGCAACTATGGGATTTAGTGGAGTGACCCATTAGTTAACGAATGGGGATTAATTTGGTCTAATGAGTTTAGCCAATTAATCTCGGATCGTTGGAGCCCATAATCTGTAGGTCTGCGATGTCCCCCTACTAGCTCGTATCGGACTAGCTCTATAATAGCGTGGTAAGTTAATTTGAAACGTTCAAATTAGAATTAAGGGAATTAGTAATTATATAAGATATAATTATATGTTTAATTTTAGAATTAAACGAAATAGGAGAATTTATATATTTAAATATGATTTAAATATATAAAGATGGATATGTGTTAAAATTAATTTAATATTTGATATTAAATTAATTAAGTTTTATTTAATAATTAATTTATGAAATTAATTACATTTTTCATTTTAAAATCAAAATAGATTGAATAAAATCAAATTTTGATTTTTTTGAGATAAAACTGAAAAAGGAAAAGAAAAGAAAACACTTAAATGGAAGATGAAGATTTTCCATTATCTATCTTTTGAAGTAGCTCACACAAGAAGAAATATCTTTGCTTGTCTTCTCCAAGCATGAGCTGCAACTCATGCAACTCTTTTCTTTGCATGTTGATCTGCAATATAATGAAAAGATTGGAATGAAAATCGGGCATGCAATCTATAGAGATTTTGAGAGAAATTTTGGTTTGAAGAAAGAGTTCTTCAGCTGATTTTCTACAGTAAGCATTTCTCCTTCTACCCTTGATTCAAGCTTGTTTTGAGTCCCACAACTCAATCTAGAGCATCTTGAGAATAGTGGGAAATATCTCGAGGTAGTCTACAACAAGATTTGGAGAAGATAGTAGCTATTGAAGGAGCTTTGAAAAAGATTTACAAGAGGTATGTCTTGAAACTCACTTTTTCTGCAAAAGTATACTTTATATTTTTCCAAAATTAGTGAATTTGAGTGCTTAGATGATCTTTGTGCTTCCACTGCTGTTCATACAATCCTACAATTGGTATCGGAGCATCAAATAAGCATTCAATTCGGTTTAATTTTTGTTTGGTGGGTGATTTGTATGAGAAATATGAATCTGGTGCACTGATATGGTTTTCTGAGTTTTGGCTATTTAATTCTATTTAATTTCTCATTTAAATATATAATTGGCTCTTGTTTGATGAGATTTTATGTGTTAGCAAGAGTCTGTAATTTATTTGGAGTCATTAGAGTCAAAATTAAGATGTAATTGAAGAAACAAATGGCCGAGTTGTTGTTCTAGTTTTTCAGCTTCTGCTCAGAATCGTTGTTGAGGTTTCGGTTGCTAAACGATCGTCCAGCTCCAGACGCTACACGATGTGAAGAAAAGCTAGACGATTGTATAGAATTGGGCGCTGGTTGTTGTGATGTTGAACGCTAGATGATCGTGTACCTGTAGGAGATAAACGATGTGTTCAATTTGCTATACGATAGCATTAAGCGATTGTTTAGTTTTGGCTGGGAACTAAATGATACGTTGAATTTACTGTACAATGGTACTATGCGATCGTTAGCAACGATGTACTCTAAGCGATGAGATGAAGTGCTACGCGATAGCACTGAGCGACCGTTAAGAAGCGGAGCTAAGCGATCGTGCAAACGAAATGCTAAGCGATGCGTTGAAGTTTCTATGTGATGGAAGTAAACGATCGCTTACCTACGAAATGTTAAGCGACAGGATGATGTTCTATAGATGAAGCTAAGCGATCGTTTAGCTACTGCGAATACTAAATGATGACATGAAGCGTTAGACGATGGTGTTAAGCGATCGTTTGGTTCTATACGATAGAACTAAGCGATAGTTATGCGATAGCTATAGGATAGCTAAACGATAACTATGCGATGGAGTTGAGCGATCGTGTAGTTCTATACGATAGAGCTAAGTGATCGTTTAGCTTCGGAAGACACTAAGCGATCATGTAGGTTTATACGATAAAGCCAAACGATTTAGTTGAGGCAAACACTAAGCGATCATGTAGTTCTTCACAACACAAGACGATAATCTTCAGCGCTATATGATTGGCCTTTGCAAGATTTTGAGTTGGATCAAGAGTAGCCAGTTCGACCGGTTTTCTCAAGGTCCAATCCGGTTCAGACTTAAAATGTTTTGGCTGGTTCGGTTCAGACTTTGATGGTCTGGTTCAGACTCATCCAGTCTGGTTCAAGATGTTTGGGTTCGGGGGTTTGGAGCGGTTGGAGCGGTTCAAAGGCAGTTTTGAAGCTGATTTGTAATAGTTAGGCTTTTATTTGCTTGATTTTGTCAAAACTAAAACCATATCAGTTTGTGTTTAATAATTTATGCATTTGATGTATGTTATAATTAAATAAATCTTGTATGTGCATATAGTATGCCATTTAGATTTAAAATCCCACCATAGGAAGCATGTTACATGCATTGAAAGTATGTTATAATTGTTATAATATATAGTATGCATGTTAAGGTTTCTTGTATTTAATATAAAAGTTATATTAAATGTTGAATGCTCATGCATGTTATGGATGTTTAGCATGTCTAAAGTTTTTATAAGTTGTTATAAAATTGGGTTAGGCATTTAAAATCCATAAATAACAGTTGCATGCTCACATAAATTGACCACCTGTTTTAATTATTAAAACTTATAACCTAGGTTACAACTCCACCGGTATATAATCTTGTCTAAGGCTGGAGGTACTTAAGTTGATGGGTTACGGAACACCTCCTACCTGGGGATTATGGCCGAATAATTAAGCGTTGATAACCGGTTTTATGAGCAACTGTGAGTAATGTGAGGTAATAAAATGGTTTATCACCTAGACATCGTGCGTTAAAATTCAATTATAAGAGTTATACTTGGATAAACCACATAGACTTAGGGTTGTTTTATTAATCGAAAGAACATAAGTAGAAATCTACCCAAAATAGTACACTTCAGTGGCAGTTTAATAACTTCTACATGATAGAGTTATTAGAAAACTTCAGTGGGAGATTAATAACATATATGATACGTTATTTTTTAGCTCTCACGTCTCTAAGAGTTCACAATCCAAATTTAAGCGGTACTTCGTGTTACCCTGGAAGTGAACTCCATTCGGAAAGTATTTTTTTTTAGCTTAAATCTAGATTTCGATGAATAAGGGGAAGTTGTTTCAAACATAAGTCTATTATTCGATATATAGATTTCAACTGCCATGTCTCCACATAGTTATACGGTAAGATTCATATGATGCTTCTTGTCACCTTGGAAGTGGCCTCCATTTGGAAAGTGTTTTGTATGAGTCAATATCAAGGTAAATGGAGGAAGTAGTTCATAGTAAGTGGGTGAAGGATATGTGTTAATATATCCTACGGTCTCCTCCATTCGTGAGATTCCTATGTTGTGCCTGCTAATTTGCTTTAGGCGGCTCTTTGCTAGTCGCTTAGCGAGAGCTATCCCCTCGGAGGATTGTAACATAGGATTCGGAACAACACAGGCTTCAGTAAAATGAATAGGGTCTTATAGTTCCGTATTGGATGTTGTTTTCTATTTCGAAGGCAAATTCATACCGTTCTATAGGATCTGAAAATGGCAGGTCACACTTACAAGAATTATTAAGTTGTTAGTAAAGATCTTGACCGAAAACGATAACTAAATGACTATAGGAATAAGAATTATTCCAGAGATAGTGTTTGGTCAAAATTGTTTGTTTTAGTGAAGGAGTATCTGACTGTCCCTCGGTAGCACATATTCTGACTCACTAAAATATCATTGCAAATAAATAATGGTTATGGGTACTGTAACACCCCCTTTTTTTTTAGTAGTATTAATATCAATAATTTTTTTATTAATTGAGGACATTTTTGAAATTTTGGACCTTAAGTGTAATTGCGGGAATTTAATTATGGACGTTGGAAAATATTTATGTTGGAATTGAATGGCAGGATTTAAATCTTTTTGAAAGGAAGAGAGTTTAAAGAATTTATGTGGATTAAGAAAAGAATAAAATAAAATAAAATAAAATATATTTTATTTTACTTTTTTTCCTTTTCTTTCCTATTTTTTTTCTTTTTCTTCCCTCATTCCTTCTTTTTTCCCACACGGACCTAGTAGCCGATCTCCCTGCCGCCGACCTCGACCAGCAGCTCCGATCTCTCTGCCGCTTGCCGCTGACCTTGACTGCCAGCACAAATCTGAGCTGCTAACAGCCCAGTTTCGACTTCGGCTTCTTTGCACCTCAACCGTTCACGCCGCCCAGATCTGATTCCGGTCTCCCACGTCGAGTTGCCTGCGTTCGCGCAGCCCAGATCTGATTCCGGTCTCCCACGCCGAAGCCGCCCGTGTTCGAGCCGCTTCATCCAAACCGACCAACGTCGCTCCAGACGCATCTGCACCGGAGCCGCCGCGGCGCAATCGACCGGATTTGTGCCGGATTCTTCTTGTTGCCGCCAACGTTGCTCGTACCGTCATCAGATTTGTCAACTTGGGTAAGATTTCTACTGGTTGGGGTTGTTTTCAATTGATTCTTGACTGCCCATTTACTGTTGGCACCAATCGATTGAGGCCTTTATGTGTCAATTTTGGATTCATGTTCTTGAAGGTATTAAGGTGCTGTTTGGTGAAGTTGGAGTTGTTTAGCAGATTTGGGGCACCTTATATCACACCTTGGGTAGTTTACCCGGATTTTTGGCAGTACTTGAATTATGTGTGATTAGGCCTTGGTTTTAATTTTAAAACTTGGTTGCATTCTTATGTCAGGGTCTTACTTGGAGTTGCTGGTTTTGTTGGCTGTCTGAGATTGTCTGCACATTTTCGATTTTGGTTTAGTTAAATTGAAGATCTTTAAATAATTTGGTTAATTGGATTTAGACCCCAAAGATGAGTTTAGAACTTTGGATTTGTTATTTTTGGACCAGAGGTGCTAAATTAATATTTGTAATATATGTTATAGGGTGGATTCAAAGCCTTCCAAGAGTTATAAGAGGGTTAATTACTTGGATTAAATTGTGACCAAATTTAAGGTAAGTAATCTTACTACTGGAATTGCCCACGGGCCAGGCACTAGATGTATTCTAACACGATAAATGAATGTTATGGCAGTATGACAACATGATAGACTGATAGTATAGTATGACCAATGTATGCTCTGGTAGAAGATCTGAAAGATTTATTTGTGCACATAGACACTTGAATGCTAGCATGAGATTGTATTTGATTCCATATGCTTGTATTGGATCTGATGATATTGAGGTATATGTGTATGTTATAGGGCCATGATGTTGAAGTATATATGTATGTCATAGATTCATATAGTGATAACTATGATGTTGAGACTGTACAAATGTCCTTACTGATTAGTTAGATGCCCATTAGATTTTGTATTTCCTTCGGGATTTACCAGTTTGTGTTTCCTTCAGGATTCACCAGTTTATGTTTCCTTTGGGATTCAGCAGTTTTTGTTTTCTTTGGGATTCACCAGTTTTGTGTCTCCTATAGGATTCACCAGAGGTAGTGGGCATACTTAACTACAGTAGGATAGAACTCAGTCTTCTTTTGGTTTCATGTGTATATGTGTACTATGAGGACTAGAGCAGTTTATATATTTCACTAGAGGTAGGTATCTAGAGGACATAGATGCCTAGCTTGACCCCAATGGTGGGGTTACTTACTGAGTATTTTATACTCATTCTTTCTCATGTTGTTGTGTCAAGTAACGGTAGAGATGCACCAGCGATAGACAAGCGAAATTCGTGATCGAGCCATTGGGACTATTTTTACGCTTCCGCTCATGAGATTTAGAGTTCTTTTCATGTTTCTCTTAACTTTTAGTTTTGATGTTTAAAACTTACTTTTAAGAATAGTTTTTCAGACTTATTTATTATCCTTTATGATTTATGGGTACCCTACTATTGTTTTAGTATTTGAATTTAATGAAAGTATTTTGAACTTACCTTATTTAATTAGCATTTATTTTGCCATAACCGAGTGTCGTTTTGAGTTCCATGCATGCATGTATTTAGTAACGGCTTAACCTAAGTCCTAGGGGGTCGGGTCGTTACAGGTATATTATTACTTTTTTGCTAAAACTTGATTTTGGATTTAGTTATAATTTGCTAATTAGAATTTGTTTGAATCAGCATGTCGAATTCTTCTGTAATATTCACTTATGATGTACATAACAGTAAAATCAAATCAACAAACAAATTACTAGTGGTTGATTACACCAAAAGAGTTTTAACAAAGGATTGTCCTCTATCTCCCAACTCATCTGAAATTATGAATTATGTAGATGAGAATGTTGAATTCGAACAACAAGATAAATATGATTTACTTGTATCGAAGCATGTTTAGTGGAAAACGATAAAATCTGGATAATTGATTTAGGTGCCGCTAATCATGTATGTACTATCTCACAGGAAACAAGTTCCTGGAGACGGTTGATAGAAGGTGAAACAATTTTTAAGGTAGGGACCAAGGGGGATGGTTTCAGCCAAAGTAGTGGAAGATATGAAGTTATTTATAGGAGATAAGTACATTTATTTGAAAAATGTATATTATATTTCTTTTATGAAAAGGAATCTAATATCTGTCTCTTGTTTCTAGAACAAAATTATAAAGTTTATTTCGAAAATGGTGAAGTGTTCATTAATATGGGAAATAAACAGATTTGCTATGCAAAATTAGAAAATAACTTGTACATGTTAAAACCAACTGAGGTCAAAGCTGTGTTGAACATAAAGATGTTTAAAACTGCTAGGACTCATAAGAAAAGGAAGATTTCTCCAAATGCCTATCTTTGGCACTTGAAACTGGGGAACATAAATCTCAACAAGATTGAGAGATTGGTTAAGAACGGTATTTTAAATAAGTTAGAAAACAGTTCATTACCACCATGTGAGTCTTGTCTTGAGGGTAAAATGATAAAAAGATCTTTTTTTGAAAAAGGTCTGAGAGCCAAAGAATCCCTAGAGCCGATTCACTCAGACCTTTGTGGGCCTCTAAATGTTAGAGCAAGAGGAGGGTATGGATATTTCATTAGTTTTATAGATGATTATTCCAGGTATGGGCATGTTTGCCTAATGCACAAAAAGTCTAAAACTTTTGAAAAGTTCAAAGAGTATAAGGTTGAGGTTGAACCAATTAGGTAAAAAGATTAAAACACTTCGATCGGATCGAGGTGGTGAGTATATGGACATAGAATTCTAGAACTATTTGATAGAACATGAAATTCAGTCTTAACTCACAGCCCCTGGCACATCTCAGCAGAACGTGTGGTATAGAGGAGAAACAGAACCTTGTTGGACATGGTTTGTTCCATGATGAGTTACGCTCAGTTACAAAATTCTTTTTGGGGACACGTAGTTGGGACTACGGTGTATATTTTGAACATGTTCCCTCGAAAAGTGTTTCTAAAACACCTTACAAACTCTGGAGAGGACTTAAAGGAAATTTATATCACTTTAGAATTTGGGGTTGTCCGGCACATGTGTTGGTGCAAAATCCTAAAAAATTGGAACACTGTTCAAAAGTATGCCTATTTGTAGGCTACCCAAAAGAAACAAAAGGTGGTCTCTTTTATGATCCTCAAGAAGATAAGGTATTTGTGTCGACAAATGCAATTTTCCTAGAGGAAGACTATGTAAAGAATCATCAACCTCGCAGTAAGCTGGTAATAGAAGAAATGTCTAGAGAAACGACAAACGTATCAACAAGAGTTGCTAATAGAGCAGGTTCTTCAACAAGAGTTATTGATAGAGCAGGTCCATCAACAAGAGTTGTTGATGAAACTGATACTTCACATCCTTCTCAAGAGTTGAGAATGCCTCATCATAGTGGGAGGGTTGTGCAATAGCTGACCGATACATGGGTTTAACTGAAACTCAAGTCATTATAGCAGATGATGGTTTAGAGGATCCATTGTTGTTTAATCAAGCAATGAACGATGTGGACAAAGACCAATGGATTAAAGCCATAGACCTTGAAATGGAATCTATGTATTTTAATTCTGTCTGAGATCTTGTAGATCAATCTGAAGGGGTAAAACTCATCGGTTGCAAATAGATCTACAAAAGAAAACGAGACCAAGCTGGTAAGGTATAGACTTGCAAAGCTAGACTTGTGGCAAAAGGGTTTATCCAAAGAGAGGGGTTAGATTTTGAAGAAACCTTCTCTCCAGTTGCCATGATAAAGTCTATTAGAATACTCTTGTCCATAGCCACATTTTATGATTATTGGCAAATGGATGTCAAGACAACTTTTCTGAATGGCTATCTTGAATAGAGTATTTATATGTCTCAACCAGAAGGGTTTATACAACAGGGTCAAGAGCAAAAAGTTTGCAAGCTTAATCAATCCATTTATAGATTAAAATAAACTTCTAGCTCCTGGAATATAAGATTTGACGATGGGATCAAATCTTATAGATTTGAACAAAATATTGATGAACCCTGTGTATACAAGAAGATCGTCAACAAAACTGGCCCTTTTCTAGGTGTTGTATGTTGATGATATTCTACTCATTGAGAATGGGGTAGAATATCTAGCTGACGTTAAGAGATGGTTGGCTTCATAATTCCAATGAAAGATTTGGGAGAAACACAGTATGTTCTTGGAATCCAAATAGTTCGGAATCGCAAGAACATAACATTAGCTTTACCTCAAGCATCTTATATAGACAAGATGTTGTCTAGGTATAAAATGCAAAATTTCAAGAAAGGATCTTTACCTTTCAGGCATGGAATTCACTTGTCTAAGGAACAGAGTCCTAAGACGCCTCAAGAAGTTGAGGAGATGAATCGAATTCCATATACATCTGCAGTTGGGAGTTTGATATATGCAATGCTGTGTACTCGTCCTGATATATGCTTTGCCGTAGGAATAGTTAGCAGATTTCAGTCCCATCCTAGTCATGACCATTGGACTGTTGTTAAAAACGTTTTCAAGTATCTTCGGAGAACGAGTGATTATATGCTCGTGTATGGTCCTAAGGATCTAATCCTTATTGGATACATTGATTCTGACTTTCAAACTGATATTGATTCGAGGAAATCAACTTTAAGATAAGTATTTACTCTTAACGAAGGAGCAGTTGTGTGGAGAAGCATCAAGCAAAGTTGTATTGCGGACTCCACAATGGAAGCTGAGTATGTAGCTGCAAGTGAAGTAGCAAAAGAAGCAGTATGACTTAGAAAGTTCTTGACAGATTTGGAAGTAGTTCGTAAAATGCACCTACCTGTCACTCTCTATTGTGACAACAGTGGAGCAGTTGCAAATTCAAAGGAACCACGAGGCCATAAAAGGGGAAAGCATATCGAACGAAAGTACCATCTCATCAGGGAGATTGTACACCGAAGAGATGTTATCGTCATCCAAATTGCTTCTCAAGAAAACTTAGCTGATCCATTTACTAAGGTTCTCTCGGCTAAAGTGTTTGAGGGTCACCTAGTAGGACTAGGTCTACGAGTTTTGTATCACTAAGGCAAGTGGGAGAATTGATGGGTATTGTGATGCCCTAGTTTATTGTATTTGTACATTTTATTCTCTCCATGTAATCTCAACATTGTATATATTTGTATATATTGATCCATTAGAGTTTTAGTCCAAGTAGGAGTATTATTGGGTTTATGTGCTAAAAACTCGCAGTTTGTAAAATAATAAACATTTTCTATTATCAATATACTTGTTATTGATCTCATAAATTGTGTGAAAGTCTAAATCCAATAAACTAAGACTCATGACTAGTGTATGAGTACTCGAACTTTATGTGGAGACATAAGAGTGGATCGGGTTTGAGTAAATAGTCAAAATGATTTATGGTACATGAATGAGGTTGGGTACCTTATTCTGGTAACACCATTGGATGCGGTCTACTCTATAATTGTTACAAAGAGTTGTAAAGTGCTACATATGATGTGATCCTAATTCGTACATGTTATGATACGAGGAGTGGGGGCGTCCTATGCAATGAGTTTGCATAAGATTAGGACCAAGAAATAAGTCACTCTTACTTTATAACGCTATTTACTGTTTAAGACTGACTATTTCACCTAGATGACCTAGGTAACTCGATCTTAATCCTGAGCTAACTATGAACTCCTATTTATTCGAGATTGCCCTTAGATTTGCATAGCTGAGGATTGGCTCAACAACGCCAGCTCAATAAGACTCCCATTTCAGGGGTAAGACCGGATAGATAGTTGGGGACATAGGGTGCAAGACGGAGTTCACGCCTACTCGATTTAGGGATAAGAGAAAGGTTGTTCTCTCAAGTACTGAATCCAGGTCTTGAACAAGGGGCCCCACCCTCTCACTAGGCTGAGAGAGTTTGGTTTAGTGATTGGATAAAAAACCAGCTGTTCATTAGAGGATTAGTAGGGACTTGAGAAATAAGACATAATCTTGGGGGATAAAACAGATATTTGACCTAGCCATTATTATGAACAACCTGTGAAGGGTCGACTTGCTGATTATGGTTAAATCATGTGGACATAATATATCTATAGTGAGGGGAGTGCAACTATGAGTTTTAGTAGAGTGACCCATTAGTTAATGAATGGGGACTAATTTGGTCTAATGTATTTAACAAATTAATCTCGGATCGTTGGAGCCCATGATCTGTAGGTCCGCAAGGTCCCCCTACTAGCTCGTAATAGACTAGCTCTAGAATAGCGTGGTAAGTTAATTTGAAACGTTCAAATTAGAATTAAGGGAATTAGTAATTATATGAGATATAATTATATTTTAATTTTAGAATTAAATGGATAGGACAAGTTATATATTTAAATATGATTAAATATATAAAGATGTATATGTGTTAAAATTAATTTAATATTTGATATTAAATTAATTAAATTTTATTTAATAATTAATTTATGAAATATCTATCATCTGGCCAAGCCCAATTTTTTCAACCTAAATAAATTAGAAACAAAGCATGAAATGAAAATGATTATAAGTTACTTAACAAATGAAAAATAGAAAAAAAGAAACAGAAACAGGAAACAAAAATGTTATCAAACAGATCTTCAAATGTTCTAAATGGCTTCTTTTGGCTCCAAATATGTTACTAATTTTAGTTTTTCATTTAAATCATCGTTTAGCCCAAATTCCTTTAATCATTTAATTTAACCAAATAAGCATGTGAAACCACTTAAATAAGTTATCCATAATCAACAATAACTTAAGCCGAGGGATGACATATTTTGTTTGCGCTAATTATTTCTATCTATACAAACAAAGTGCACGTTCGTTTTTAGTGGCTCAATCATAAAAACTCTTAACTTATACATGCTTGGCTTGGAACAATCTTAATGTTGAGTGACTTCTTAGGAAGCATGTATGTGAGGACAAAGCATGGTAAAAGATGTGTTCTATGGAGATAATCTTCACTCTCGAAACTAATTCAAGACTAGTAAAAAGCATGACCAGGTCGTAAGGAATGTAGGAGAATGTTGGGGTCTATCACGTGTGGAATTTGGATTTCAAATCCCATGTTTTTTTAGCACAACAATTGGTGGATGGGGGATCGAATCTCCCACCTTAGAATAAAAGGTCATGCCAATTACTACTGATCTAAGCTCACTTTGGTTCAAATCCCAACTTTTATCGAGATAATTTGTTTCATAAAATTAAGTTAAATCATTACGTGGAACTAAAAATTATTATAAATCACAGAGCTCATGAAGATTTCCTAGTGTACCCTAGTTTATAAAAACTGAGATCTTGTAAACAAATTTTAGCAAGTTTTAAGCAACATAACAAAAAGTGTGGTGTTTTTATAACATTAGAATCAATACTCCTAGCAAAATAATCATCCATGAAAGTGTTAGGAATCTCAATAATTTTTCTACCAACTCCTTGCATTTGACTTGTTTTTAACAAAAGGGCTAACCATCCAAGTAACAATTAATATCATTATTCAAGAGTTGTTCTCTACTTACTCTCCTTTGCCTTATTTCTAATAGAAGGACCATTCATGAGAGTGCCAATTTTTTTTTTTTTATTTTGGTCACTTCTATGGACTCTTAGGCTCTAGTAATCTTTCCATCTTTTTCCTAATAAAATAACACAATCTACCAAAGTGGATGTTTTGGTAGATTTTCAAGATCTTTCTAGTCTTATGTCTTTTCCCTACCCAATATTATATTTGTATGAAATCTTAGGATTGTTTGAGCTTTTAACTTAGTTGAGTTTACTCTTTGATCCACGTAAACAATTGAGAGTTAAATAACTTAGTTGAGTTTACTATTTGATCCACATAATCAGTTGAGAGTTAAATAACTCTAATCCACCAACTTTAATAGTGATCACTATTGAAGTCTGCACATTTATCAAAAAATTTCAAATATTTCTCTCTCTCCTCCTTCCGATATTTTCAATTACATCAAAAAAAGATTAATATTAAAAATATTAAATAAAACAATATTTTAAACAAATTTACCAATTTAGAATCTTATAAAATTAGAAAATTTGATTCAAATTATAATCTACAAATTTGTCAAAATTTAAACGAAAATATAAGTTAGATAAAATTTTGAATTTGTGCATAAGCAAATTTTTATCTCAAGTCAAATATCACAAAGCCTATTTTAGAGTTTCATTCCATATCTAAATCAAAATTTCATAGAATCTAACCTTCGAATTAAATTTGGACATATTCTAAAATTTATCTCAAATATTAAAAAAATGTATAATTCTCAAGAGTTTATATCAAATTAGTTAAGAAAATTTGTTAAATTCATATAACGTTCATTCAATATCAGATCAATTTGAGTGATATTGGAAACCAAAAGGTACAACAATAGGAAAATTTGAAATCAAATTTGTTATAATTGAAAATTTTGATGTAATATAACTATAATTGTAGCAAAAAAGTAGCAAAAAAAAAGTATACAAATAGAAAAAAAAAAAGTATAAAATCAACTTAGAAATTTCAGAAATTCATGTTAAACAACTCTCTGCCTCAAACATAGACTTCCTATAAATATCCGAATTAAATAAAAACTCTGTATTCCAAAATATAGATTATTTTAAATTTACATACTAATTAACTCTTTATAGTAAACAATTTCATATTTAATAACTCAACTAAGTACATCACGAACAAAAATTAATTTTTGAAATAATTAGTATATAATTACATTTGTAACATTAAAAAAAATAAAAAATAAAATAAAAGCTCGTAGTTTTTGTATTGAAAAGCACACTAATAATGCGTTGTCATAAAGAAGATGTGTTCTCACTAGCTGTCTAGCATCCCACTCCAATGATACAACAATCTTTGAAGAGTCTAATAATAATAATAATAATAATAATAATAATAATAATAATAATAATAATAATCTTTCAAGAGGCTTTGTGTAGATGCTATAATTTTTTACGAATCTCCTTGATTGCTTTAGGTTCAAATCAAAATACACAATAATTAAGGTCTCGTTTGGTAATTGTTTTAATTTTAATTTTTGAAAATTAAGTCTATCCTCTTCATTTCTTGCATCTTTATCAACTACAATGATTGAATTCTTCGTTAAATTCCAAAAATAAAAATAATTTTTTTAGTTTTCAAAATTTTCGTTTGTTTTTTAAACTATTGATAAAAAGTAGATAACTAAAAAAGAAATTTAGAAGATGAAAATAATATCTATAAATTTAAGTTTTTTAAAAGAAATCAAAAATTAAATAACTACCAAACGAAATTTAAAATAAAAGATCAAATGATTATCAAACGAAATTTAAAAGAAAGCGGGATTGAAAGAGTACTCTTAGAAATTCTACTTTATAATAGTATAACCTTATTATCAAGTCGATTAATGGCCATCAATGCCACTTCTTATTTGATGGATAGAGTGGATTGACCAATTAAAAAATAGTAAATAAAATAATAAATAATACAAATATCTTTAAAATATTCAACAATATTATTGCAGCCTTGGTGGTATTATCAAAAGATTGAATACTAATGAATAGTAAAATGCATTACATACAACTATTTTGAGCATGGCTGTTTCAAAATGCCAACTATTATATTACATTCAATTATTTTCACTTCAATACTTGGTGAAAGTGTACAACTTGAACTTAATTGTCATTTTCTTAGTAGGTTTTTGATCATTATTATATCACATTTAGCTCATTATTGATCATTCACTTGAAAAATGTAGTAATTAAAGATGTTGAACCTCCTCTCTATCGAAAGCGAAAAATAAAAAATTAAAATTTATTTTTTTTTTGTAAAAGAAAACATGAGTTAAAGAACTAACATAAACACATACAAGTCAAAAATTGTCGAACTACCTCATCCTCCTCGTTAAAAGAAAAAAAATGAATAAAATAAAAAACCTCCTTCGCTCGAAAGCAAAAAAATGAAAAAAAAAACATTAATTTTTAAAGAAAAAACACGAGTTAAAAGACTATTAAACTAGTACAACTTGAAAACATGTGTATTTAGCTAGAATCAACAATTGAATTCTTCTATAAAGTCATTAATATATTAAACATTGACACAAGCTTATAAATTTTTCTTTTAACAAAAAACGATCAATTTTTCGTGTAAGAATAATAATAATAATAATAATAAAAACTTTTCACGCATAAAAAGTTTCTAATTTGATTATATATTAAAGGTTGGAGAAAAGACTACATTCTTGTTCATAAAAAATGCTCCTCTTTTACTCATAATAATATCACATGGACTAACTTTGTAACAATGGTAAGGACCTAAAGAACTTTAATATAGACAATGTAACATGAATGTTATGTCCTTACCACATCACATGTGAACACTAAAAACCAAGACATGGGAAAGTGAAGAAAAAGGGAGTTGAAGTAATGGTTTTATCTTTTTGGTTTTTTCTTTCCTCTAATATTGAGGTTCAAATTTCTTTAATTGAACTTTAGTTTTAAAAATTTTATTATCGTCTATCGGTTACGTTTTTTCTATTTAATGGAAAAATGAACGTAATTTATATTGATTTTATGAAGTTATTTTTTATTCCATCCTTGAAAAAAGTGGTATATATCTTACATGATATTATATCAAATATACTATGAGATTAAACCTAACATTTTTCCATTTTTCCATTTTTCTTGCACTTTAAATCAACATAATGTTTGAAAACTTAGCATTTGTATATGTTTTTCAATGAATATGACATGTTGGATGTCTATTTTGTCAAAATAAAATGACACACCATAATTTATCATATTAATTACCACAAAAAATTGTTAATTTGGATTTTTCTCATGCCTAATAATTAAGAGAGGAAAAAGGTAAAATTTAATCATGAAACTCCTAAGAGTGGAAGAACCAAATTGTTTTTAAAAATTGGAAGAAAAAAACCAAAAGAAAACAAAAATAATTATTTTTGTATTAATTAGGCTATCTTGAAAGAAGTTGATGTTAATGTCATTATGAGTGAGAAAAACCTCACATCTCAACTAATTTTTGGGATGAAAATGTCCATTTAACTTTAGTAATAATATAGTCAGTCCTATAAAGTGTCTAATATTACCATTGTAAAAGAAAATATGACAAATTTTAATGTGAAAAACTTGGAAAAGCAAAATAAAATTACTAATAGAACATGTGACCACAACTATGGTTTACATATGGAAAAAAATTTACAAATTTAAACGTAATTAAAAATATTCTTCTTTCTCGTGAGACTCATACCTTATGGAATGGAAATTCAAAATCATATTTAAGTGAAAATGAGAGAGAAAACCGGAACAAAATTTTTGAAACAAAAATGGAGCATACATTCTTTATCCCCGACTTCGATGCATTCCTACGCGTTTCTGTCCTCAACTCTGACTTTTGAATCCATCCTCGTCTTTGTCCTAATTTACATAAAAAAAAAAGGGTAAGTTGCATAAATAGAATTCAAGCCTAAAATAATAGAATATGTAGTACAAGGATAAAATAATTGCATATATAAATCAAAAATTGGTAAAAGACTAAAAAACTCATGCCTAGTCACCATTTTGTTCGCTTCTTCCCGATTTTCTCAAATTAAAAGGTATCACTGATAGCAACTATCAGTGATAACCACTGATACTGATAGTAGCTATCAGTGATAACACTGATAATTGCTATCATCTGTTATTGCTGATAGCTTCTATCAATTGCTATCAATGATAGTTGCTATCAGCGATAGCTTTCAATTTGAGAAAAATTAATACAATCTTGAAATATTAGCTTTTAATTTGCTATCAATTATTAATAGCTATCATTGATTCACTTTTATCATTTGGAATCAACATTGAAATATTACTACTTAAGGCTATCAGTAGCTATCAATGATAGATTTATAAATAGTGATCAACTTTGAAATAAGACCAACAACTTTGATTACCATAGTAGTTATCACTAATAATCTTTTATCATGGCTATCACCGATAGCAGCTATCAGTCATTATCACGATAGACTTTCATCAATTAGAATCAACCTTGAAATATTAACACTTAAGGCTATCAATGATAGACTTTAATAACTTGTTATCACCTTTGAAAGAAACTCGATATATAGATATCACCTAAGTTTTATCACTGATATCGCTAATATTACTCATATTGTGGTTATTAGTGATAGCTTCTTTCACTGATAACATCACTAATAAGATGCTATCAATGATCTCACTGATATCATGCTATCAATGATAGTTCTTTATCACCGATAACGTGCTATCAGTGGTAGCTTCTATCACCGATAACGTGCTATCGGCTAGCTTCTATCATCAATAACATGCTATTAGTATTAGCTTCTATCATTGGTAACATGCTATCAGTAGTAGCTTCTATCAATCATAGCCACCGAACACCTTTTTGCCCCTTTCTCGTCCTTCCCAAACATTTGTAATTCCTTTTCTTTTCGATGATAGCTTCTATCACTAATAAACAGCTATTAGTATAACTTCTAGGCATTCCACTTATATTTTAGTTCGAGATTCAACTTTATTAATTAAATTCACTAAGATGGCTATCAATGATAGGATTTCTATAAGTGGCTATACTATGAAAATATAATCAAAGATAAGCTATCAATGATAGAAAAATATTAGTGACTATCACTGATAACTTTCATTTGTTATTTATATTTATTGTTTGTTATAAATAATCAAAATTTCTTGATGATTGGTTTGTTGGTGTTAAGTCACTTATGAATTGAGTACTTTCAAGTCATGCGTATGGAACTCGACCTCATAATTCTTGTGAAAAAAAAGGGAAAGAGAAAAAATTCAAATAAAAGGAACAGAATTAATTTTAAAAATAAGAGAAAGAGAGGTAGCAAAACTGGAAAAAAAAAGAAAGAAAAAAATTAAAAATAAAAAAAAAAAAGAAGCAAAAACCGGACAAATGAAAGAAAAAACTAAAAAAGAAAGAAAGGAAAAGAAGCAAAAAAATGGAGAAAGAAAAGAAAAGAAAATTAATAAAAAAAAGATAAGGGAAGAAGCAAAATCGGAGAAAGGAAAAAGAAAAAAAAATTAAAAAATATAAAGAAAAAATAAGAAATTAAAAGAAAAGAAAAAGAAAGTGAAAAAAGAAGGAAATGGAAAAAATAAAAAATAAAGGAAAGAAAAAGAAAGAGAAAAAGGAAGGAAATAGAAAAAAATAAAAAAATAAAGAAAAGAAGTAAAAATCGGATAAAAGAAAGAAACAAAATAAAATAAAAAAAAAAAAAGAAAGAAGAAGTGAGAAAGAAAATAAAATGAAAAAAATGAAAAAAAGTGAAGAAAGAAGTAAAAATCGAAGTAAAATAAAAAGACTAAAAAAAAGGTGTACAACAAATAAGACAAGAGGGCGAAATTGAAAATTAAAAAAAAAAAAAATCAAAGATTGACTAGTCAACTCTCATACATATTGCAAATATTTAGATGTAATATATTTTTAAATTTTTTTCTTATTCTACTATGTATTACAAATATTAAAAAAAAAAAAAAAAAAAAAAGAAAGAACAAGGCTATGTACCTATGTATATAAGATCTCTTAAATTTAAATTTTGCATGAACAATTATATATTTTTTAATTAGGAAATTCAATATTTTCTTTTAAATGAAAATTTCCATTAAAGAATTGGATATTTTAATGAAGAAACTCTCCAAAAACAAATATATATTTTTATTTAATCAGGCAAAAATAATAATAATAAGGGAAGAATAATTCCTACATGGGACTTAAGTGGAAAGTTCTCGAGACCTGTTCTTGCAGAAATTAAAATTTTTTTGCAGGGACCAGAACTCGTGAACATCTATAATCATCCATAACTTGAGAAAATCAAATATTTCAATCGATATTATATAATATTATTGAATATGAATTTGATAATATCTATAAGATTGAAATGACATTTTCATATCCAACCACAAAAAATATTAAAGAAAGTTAAGAAAAATATTAATAATGTTATGAATTTGAAGAGCAAACGGAGCATAATGAAAATACGAATATTTGGAGAAAAATAATAATATATTAATAATATATAATAAAATAAATAAATACTAATATAAATTTAAGATAACATATAAATATATAAAATAAATAAATAAATAAAGTAAATAAAATAATAAATGAATTTTGGAAAAATCAAGTTTTGATTTTGAGATAAAATTGGAAAATTGGAAAAACAATACACAAAATGAAAAAACAACTTTTTCCATTATCCATCTTCTTCATGCTCACACATTTTCTATTTGCTCTTCTTCATTTACTCTAAGCATGAGCTGCAACTCATGTAGCTCTCTTCCATGCATGATGATCTGCAATATAGTGAAGAGATTGAAGTAAATTTCGAGCATGCAATCAAGAGTGAATATTAGAGAAAATTCGTGCTGAAGAAAGTGTTCTTCAACAAGATTGCTGTTGTGAGCAATTCTCCATCATCCCTTGATTCAAGTTTGTTTTGAGTCTCACGACTCAATCTAGAGCACCAAGAGAATAGTAGGGAAGATCTTGAGATGGTCTGCAACAAGATTCGGAGAAGATTACAGCTGGAGAACGAGCTTTGAAGAGTATCTACAAAGGTATGTCATGAAACTCACTTGTTTTCTGCAAGAGCATGCTTTATATTTTGTCAAAATTAATGAATTAGAGTGCTTAAATGATCCTTATTGCTTCCGCTATTGCTGATACATTCCTATAACACAGTCAGACCAATTAAATATCTTAGTGTAATTGCATTCATTGTCGGAATGTACGTCTCCTCATAATCAATACCAGGTCTTTGTAAAAAATCTTGTGTAACTAGTCTTGCTTTATATCTTGTGACCTCCTTATTTTCATTTCTTTCCACACAAATACCTATTTATATCCCACATGTTTGTCACCTTCTGGTATTCGAACTACCGGTAAAAAAACTTGATGTTTTGAAGTGAGTTAAACTCTGCCTCAATTACTTTTTTCCGTTGAAGCCAGTCTTTTCTATGTCAACATTCTTCAACAGACTTTGATTCAGAATACTCATTTTCAAATATAATATCAAGAGCAACATTATATACAAAAATGTTGTCAATAACTTCATGGGTCCGATTCCATCTTTTTTCTCTCATGACATAGTTTATTGAAATCTCATTATTATCTTTAAGTATTTTACTTTCCTCGCTAGTCATGTCAATGATTTGTTCATGGATATTTAATCCTCAACCAAGTCTTTTTTACTATTAATTAATTTTCTTTTTCAGGGATTTTTATCTTTGGAACCCACTGGTCTACCATGCTTCTAGCGTGTTCTAGATTCATTAGTGACAACTCGTTGTGATAGGATATCCATTTTTTATAGAACATTTATAGCGGGTATATGTGACTTAGTTACTTTCTTTGCATCTATAAATGCATTTGGTAACTGATTTGTTATATTTTACAAATGAATTATCTTCTGAACTTCAAGTTCACATTGATATGTATGGGGATCTAAATGAGACAATAACATTGCATTCCATGTAATTTATTTTTTTCAATTTCTTAACTTCTCCCCCTAATATTGGAAAATTTGTCTTACTAAAATAACAATCAACAAATCGTGCAGTAAATACACCATCCGTCAGAGGTTCAAGATATTTGATAATTGATGGGGAATCATATCCAATATATATTCTCAACCTCCTTTGAGGACCCATCCTAGTACATTGTGGTAGAGCAATTGGAACATCAAAAAATTCTCATATGGAAAATATTTGGCTCATGGTCATAAGCTAATTGTAATGACGAGTATTTATGATAAGATACTAGCCTAATGTATACAAGTGATGCTGCATGCAAAATAGCATGTCTCATATAGATGTAGGAAACTTATCTCTCATAAGTAATGGTCTAGCAATTAACTACATATATTTTATGAATGATTCTACTAAACCATTTTGTGTATGAACATGAGCTATAGAATATTCAATACTTATTCCAATTGACATACAATAATTATCAAAAGCTTGGGATGTAAATTCATCAGCATTATCAAGATGAATGGTCTTAATTGTATAATTAGGAAATTGTGCTCTTAACTTAATTATTTGAGCAAGTAATCTTGCATATGCAAGATTTCGACTTGATAATAAGCACACATGTGACCATCTGTTGAATGCGTATATTAATACCACAAAATATCTAAATTGTCCACTCGGTGGGTTAATAGGTCCACATATATCATCATGAATTCATTCTAAAAATGCAAGTGATCCAGTCCCCACTTTGACTAGTGGTGGTCTAATGATTAATTCGCCTTGAGAGAAAGCATCACATGGTAATTCATTAGATTGAAGAATCTTCTAGCTCTTCGATGTCTGTCCATTTGAATTCTCAATAATTCTTCTCATCATTATAGATCCTGGATGACCCAATCAGTCATGCCAAATTGTAAATATGTCTGGATTCATGAACTTTAGGTTTATTGTTGCATATGTTTCAATTACTCGTATATGAGTATAATATAATCTAGAAGATAAAGCAATCCTACTCGTTGTTTAATCCAAAAAGTTTGTGAGCACCACGATTTAAAAACATCAATTTCATGACTAACTTCTTATACTATGGATCTTGCCATTGGCGGATCCAGGATTTTATCTGCGGGCACAAGTATATATAAATTTAATTTTAGATGCATTGATATAATATTCAAGTCATATAATATCGAATGAGCATAGCTACTTGACATACGAACAATGACATCCAAAATTTCATGTTAGAGACACAACTTTACATAAGGTTAAAATTTTAGCACATTCACTTCTAAATTTGTGTCAAATATAATTCTTGAATTTTAAAAAATATATACTAGATCATTGAAATTTCGATTTGTGTGTTTTACACGTAGTTTCAGACTTTTTTTTAATAAAAAATGATATAATCAATGGCTACAAATTTGAAAATTTGAGCTCCAATTATAAACAAAAATAATTTTTTTCTAATACAACGATTACTTTTTAAGTTGTTTATTTTTTATGGGATTTTTAGATACTAAATTGAAAGTTTATATATTTGTTAGACATTTTAAATGGATTTTTTAATACCGTTTTTAAAGGATTTATTAGGGTTAAAATTAAAAGTTTAGATATTTATTAGCCATAATTTAAGAAACTGAAGATTAAACTTGTACTAACTTAAATGTAATTTAAAATAATGGTAAAGTAAATAAAAACTAAAAAAATTATGTGTAAAAATGGTGTTTGTATGCCTTAATCTTCATAAACTAAAAATCAATAACTAAATAGTTACCACTAAAAAATATTTGTATATAAATATGTATACATATATGATAAAAAAAAGTAGAATTAATTTTTTCTAGCCCATTACTATTGAATTAAAAATTATATAAATAAACAAATAAATATAAATGTAAACTGACACGATGTGAGGGAGTACGCGCCTCCCTAGCTCCTTCATAGATCCGTCCTTAGATCCTAGCTCCTTCATAGATCCGTCCTTAGATCCTGCAAGACTAAATAATTCCTCAGAGTTGAAAACTTTTCAGATTAAACATTGCTTCTATTCCAAATGTTGCAAAAAAAAAAAAAAAAAAAAAAAGTTTTCTTTTGAGAAATTGTGATAGATGACCACATTATGGACGTGATTTTGAAATGTCATAATTTTTTAATATATTGAAATGTGGGTATTGGTATTTGAGGAGGGATCCACCACTCATCGTAGTTTTCCATATTTACCCATAAAATGTCTTGTACGTAAACAAATATACCTTGTAAGTGGTTATACACTTTTTTACATAGTTTGAGAAGATGTTTGCAAATAAGTTTTATGGAGATTTAATTTAAATAATTTTTTACTAGGATATTTGATTCATCTTTGAAAACTTAAGAATGTATCTTTTTTAATTAATTAAAAGATTGTTTTTTATATGAAAATTGAGGAGCACAATGGTAATACAATATGAAAAATATAATATAATAATATTTTTTTATATAAGAATAATAAATAAATAAAAACTAAAATTATAAAATAAAATAACTAAAACATAAAATAACCAAAATCACGAAATTGGATAATATATAAATTAGTGGAAGTGGAATTCTCACCAATGTTGGTGTGTTCTTAAGATCCACCAGATGACACTATTTATAGGCAAAGTGGCAAATAGGATGTGGACTTACATGGACACCAAACATGAATAACTACATGACACATGGAATGGTGACACATGGCCTTTGGGACACTAAACAATGGTCATCTATTACAGAGAGAGATATTGTAAATGCGGTAAATACTGTCACAATGAGTTTGGAACAATCTTACTTCGCTCGGAGGTACTTTTTGATAAGAGTCCTTAAAAAATAATGTGGAATATCTATATATCATGTCCACTGTCTCAAATAAAAAACGTATATTTAGTAGAGTTGCCTGCTTTATCTTCTGGATTGTATTATACTCATATACAAGTAATTGAAACATATGTAACAATGAACCTGAAGTTTCATGAATCCAAACATATTTACAATTTGGCATGACCGATGGGTCATCAGGATCTAATAATGATAAGAAGAATTATTGAAAATTCAAAATGGACATCCATTGAAGAACCAGAAGATTTTTCAATCTAATGAAGTATCATGTAATACTTGCTCTCAAGGAAAATTGATAATTAGACCATCACCATCTAAAGTGAGGTTTGAATCACTTGCATTTTTAGAACGAATTCATGGTGATATATGTGAACCATTAACTAATCAAGTGAACATTTAGATATTTTATGGTATAAATAGATGTGTCCAGTAGATGGTCACACATTTGCTTATTATCAAGTCGAAATCTTGCATTTGCAAGATTACTTGCTCAAATAATTAATTTAAGAGCACAATCTCCTAATTATAACATTAAGACCATTCGTCTTGATAATGCTGATGAATTTACATCTCAAGCTTTTGATAATTATTGTATGTCAATTGGGATAAGTGTTGAAATCTTGTAGCTCATGTTCATATACAAAATGGTTTAGCATAATCATTTATAAAAGGTTTGCAATTAATTGCAAGACCATTACTTATGAGAGCTAAGCTTTCTTCATCTGTATGAGGACATGCTATTTTGCATGCAGCATCACTTGTACGCATTAGGCCAGTAGCTATCATAATACTCGGTCATTACAATTAGCTAATGGTCACGAGCCAAAATATTTCCCATTTGAGAATTTTTAGATGTGCAGTATATATTCCAATTGCTCCATCACAATGCACTAAGATGGGTCCTCAAAGGAGGTTAGAAATATATATTGTATTATGATTCCCCGTCAATTATAAATATCTTGAGCCCTTGACAGGTGATGTATTTACTACATGATTTACTAATTGTCATTTTAATTAGACAATTTTCCAACATTAGGGGAGGAACTAAGAAGTTGGAAAAAGAAATTACATGGAATGCATCGCTATTGTCTCATTTAGATCTCCGTACATATCAATGTGAACTTGAAGTTCAGAAAATAATTCATTCGCAAAATCAGCAAATCAATTACCAGATGCATTTATAGATGCAAAGAAAGTAACTAATCACACATATACCATCTACAAATATTCCAGAAAAAATTGATTATCCCAACACAATAAGTTGTCACTAATGAGTTTGGAACACGCAAAAGCGTCGTAGATCAGTGGGTTTCGAAGATAAAAATCCTCGAAAATGAAAAATAATTAATAGTGAAAAAGACTTTTGGTTGAGGATGTAAATATCCATAAAGAAACACTTGACATGACTAGTGAGGAAGGTGAAATCCTAAAGATAATAATGAGATTTCAATAAACTATGTCATGATAGGAAAATGATAAAATCGAACTAATGTAATTATTGACAACATTTTTTCATATAATATTGCTCTTGATATTATATCTAAAAATGATGATCTTGAACCAAAATATGTTGAAGAATGTCAACATAGAAAAGATTGGCTTCAGTAGAAAGAAGCAATCGAGGCAGAATTAAACTTACTTTCAAAACGTCAGGTTTTTGGGATCTGTAGTTCGAACACCAGAAGGTGTTAAACTTGTGGATACAAATGGGGATTTGTGAGGAAAAGAAATGAAAATAATGAGGTCACAAGAATATAAAGCAAGACTAGTTGCACAAGGTTTTTCACAAAGACTTGGTATGGGATTTTGAGTAGACGTATTCTCCGGTGGTGGATCCAATTATATTAAGATATTTAATTGGCTTAACTGTGTATATAAAGTCTGGATATGCATCTTATGGGATGTAGTCACAACATATTTGTATGGATCTCTTGATAATGATATTTATATGAGAATCCCGGAAGGATTTAAGGTACCTAAAACATATACATCAAATTCCCGGGAATAGTATTCAATAAAGTTACAGAGATCACTATATGGATTGAAACAATCAAGATGGATATGGTACAATCGCCCAAGTGGATATTTATTGAAAGAATGATATCAAAATAATCCAATATGTCAGTGTATTTTTATAAAGAAATCACAATCAGGATTTGCTATTATAACTGTATATGTTGATGACTTGAGTATAATTGGAACTCCTGAAGAGCTTTCAAAAGCAATAGAATTATCTTAAGAAAGAATTTGAAATGAAAGATCTCGGGAAATTTTTTTTTGCCTTGTTTGCAAATTGGGCATTTAGCGATGGAATATTTATTCATCAGTCAACTTGTATAGGAAAATTTTGAAAAGATTTTACATGGACAAAGCACATCCATTAAATATTCTAATGGAAGCCCGTTTATTGGATATAAAGAAAGATATATTTTTACCTCGAGAAGATAATGAAAAACTTCTTGGTCTAAAGTATCATATCTTAGTGCAATTGGTGCATTTATGTATCTTACTAATAATACAATACCAGATATTGTATTTTCAATAAATTTATTAGCTAGATATAGTTCTACTCCTACAAAAAGACATCAGAGAAATTAATCATATACTCCATTATCTCTAAGAAACAATCGATATGGGTTTGTTTATTCAAATAAATCAAAATTTGATCTAGTTGGTTATGTAGATTCTGGATATTTACTGATCCACACAAAGTTAGATCTCAAACAAATTATCTGTTCACATGTGGAGAAACTGCAATATCATGGCGATCGTTGAAACAAACTATAACGGCCACTTCCTCAAATCATGCTGAAATTCTTGCAATTCACGAGGCTAGTCGAGAATGTGTATGGCTAAGATCAATGACTCAACACATTCGTGAAACGTGTGACTTGTCCTCTAATAAAAACCTTCCAACAATATTATACGAAGACAACACAGGCTTGCATAGCCCAAATAAAAGGAGGATATATTGAAGGAGATAGAACAAAGCATATTTCACCGAAATTGTTCTACACTCATGATCTTGAAGAAAATGGAGACATCACCGTACAACAAATTTGTTTGAGGATAACCTGGTAGACTTATTTACAAAAGCATTACACCATAACTTTTGAAACATTAGTTCACAATATTGAAATGCGGCAACTCAGAGATATCTAAGTATATTTTCATTAGGGGGAGTAAATATATTGTATTTTTTTAGGAATATGTATTATATGAAATATGTACTCTTTTTCCTTCACTAGGGTTTTTCCCATTGTGTTTTTCTCTAGTAAGGTTTTAACAAGACATATTTCATATTATATATATATATATATATAGGCATCCAAGGGGGAGTATTATGAATATTATAATAGAAATAGAA
>NC_052360.1:70560465-70642768 GCF_009727055.1 Benincasa hispida | reverse complement strand
GTTACTATTATATATATAGGCATCCAAGGGGGAGTATTATGAATATTATAATAGAAAATAGATGACCATTGTTTAGTGTCCCAAAGGCCATGTGTCACCATTCCATGTGTCATGTAGTTATTCATGTTTGGTGTCCATGTAAGTCCACATCCTATTTGCCACTTTGCCTATAAATAGTGTCATCTGGTGGATCTTAAGAACACACCAACATTGGTGAGAATTCCACTTCCACTAATTTATATATTATCCAATTTCGTGATTTGGTTATTTTATGTTTTTAGTTATTTTATTTTATAATTTTAGTTTTTATTATTTATTATTCTTATATAAAAAAATATTATTATATTATATTTTTCATATTGTTATACCATTGTGCTCCTCAATTTTCATATAAAAAACAATCTTTAATTTAATTAAAAAGATACATTCTTAAGTTTTCAAAGATGAATCAAATATCCTAGTAAAAATTATTTAAATTAAATCTCCATAAAATCTATTTGCAAACATCTTCTCAAACTATGTAAAAAAGTGTATAACCACTTACAAGGTATATTTGTTTACGTACAAGACATTTATGGGTAAATATTGGAAAACTACGATGAGTGGTGGATCCCTCCTCAAATACCAATACCCCACTTTCAATATATTAAAAAAATTATGACATTTCAAAATCACGTATATATATATATATATATGAAATATGTCTTGTTAAAACCTTACTAGGAAAAACACAATGGGAAAAACCCTAGTGAAGGAAAAAGAGTACATATTTCATATAATACATATTCCTAAAAAATACAATATATTTACTCCCCCTAATGAAAATATTACTTAAGATCTCTGAGTTGCCGCATTTCAATATTGTGAACTAATGTTTCAAAAGTTATGGTTGGTAATGCTTTTGTAAATAAGTCTACCAGGTTATCCTCAAACAAATTTGTTGTACGGTGATGTCTCCATTTTCTTCAAGATCATGAGTGTAGAACAATTTCGGTGAAATATGCTTTGTTCTATCTCCTTCAATATATCCTCCTTTTATTTGGGCTATGCAAGCTGTGTTGTCTTCGTATAATATTGTTGGAAGGTTTTTATTAGAGGACAAGTCACACGTTTCACGAATGTGTTGAGTCATTGATCTTAGCCATACACATTCTCGACTAGCCTCGTGAATTGCAAGAATTTCAGCATGATTTGAGGAAGTGGCCGTTATAGTTTGTTTCAACGATCGCCATGATATAGCAGTTTCTCCACATGTGAACAGATAATTTGTTTGAGATCTAACTTTGTGTGGATCAGATAAATATCCAGAATCTACATAACCAACTAGATCAAATTTTGATTTATTTGAATAAAACAAACCCATATCGATTGTTTCTTAGAGATAATGGAGTATATGATTAATTTCGTTCTGATGTCTTTTTGTAGGAGTAGAACTATATCTAGCTAATAAATTTATTGAAAATACAATATCTGGTATTGTATTATTAGTAAGATACATAAATGCACCAATTGCACTAAGATATGATACTTTAGGACCAAGAAGTTTTTCATTATCTTCTCGAGGTAAAAATATATCTTTCTTTATATCCAATAAACGGGCTTCCATTAGAATATTTAATGGATGTGCTTTGTCCATGTAAAATCTTTTCAAAATTTTTCCTATACAAGTTGACTGATGAATAAATATTCCATCCGCTAAATGCCCAATTTGCAAACCAAGGCAAAAAAAAAATTTCCCGAGATCTTTCATTTCAAATTCTTTCTTAAGATATTCTATTGCTTTTGAAAGCTCTTCAGGAGTTCCAATTATACTCAAGTCATCAACATATACAGTTATAATAGCAAATCCTGATTGTGATTTCTTTATAAAAATACACTGACATATTGGATTATTTTGATATCATTCTTTCAATAAATATCCACTTGGGCGATTGTACCATATCCATCTTGATTGTTTCAATCCATATAGTGATCTCTGTAACTTTATTGAATACTATTCCCGGGAATTTGATGTATATGTTTTAGGTACCTTAAATCCTTCCGGGATTCTCATATAAATATCATTATCAAGAGATCCATACAAATATGTTGTGACTACATCCCATAAGATGCATATCCAGACTTTTATACACAGTTAAGCCAATTAAATATCTTAATATAATTGTATCCACCACCGGAGAATACGTCTACTCAAAATCAATACCAAGTCTTTGTGAAAAACCTTGTGCAACTAGTCTTGCTTTATATCTTGTGACCTCATTATTTTCATTTCTTTTCCTCACAAATCCCCATTTGTATCCCACAAGTTTAACACCTTCTGGTGTTCGAACTACAGATCCAAAAACCTGACGTTTTGAAAGTAAGTTTAATTCTGCCTCGATTGCTTCTTTCTACTGAAGCCAATCTTTTCTATGTTGACATTCTTCAACATATTTTGGTTCAAGATCATCATTTTTAGATATAATATCAAGAGCAATATTATATGAAAAAATGTTGTCAATAATTACATTAGTTCGATTTTATCATTTTCCTATCATGACATAGTTTATTGAAATCTCATTATTATCTTTAGGTATTTCACCTTCCTCACTAGTCATGTCAAGTGTTTCTTTATGGATATTTACATCCTCAACCAAGTCTTTTTCACTATTAATTATTTTTCATTTTCGAGGATTTTTATCTTCGGAACCCACTGATCTACGACGCTTTTGGCGTGTTCCAAACTCATTAGTGACAACTTATTGTGTTGGGATATCAATTTTTTCTGGAATATTTGTAGATGGTATATGTGACTTAGTTACTTTCTTTGCATCTATAAATGCATCTGGTAATTGATTTGCTATATTTTGCGAATGAATTATTTTCTGAACTTCAAGTTCACATTGATATGTACGGAGATCTAAATGAGACAATAGCGATGCATTCCATGTAATTTCTTTTTCCAACTTCTTAGTTCCTCCCCCTAATGTTGGAAAATTTGTCTAATTAAAATGACAATTAGTAAATCATGTAGTAAATACATCACCTGTCAAGGGCTCAAGATATTTATAATTGACGGGGAATCATATACAATATATATTTCTAACCTCCTTTGAGGACCCATCTTAGTGCATTGTGATGGAGCAATTGGAATATATACTGCACATCTAAAAATTCTCAAATGGGAAATATTTGGCTCGTGACCATTAGCTAATTGTAATGACGAGTACTTATGATAAGCTACTGGCCTAATGCGTACAAGTGATGCTGCATGCAAAATAGCATGTCCTCATACAGATGAAGAAAGCTTAGCTCTCATAAGTAATGGTCTTGCAATTAATTGCAAACCTTTTATAAATGATTATGCTAAACCATTTTGTATATGAACATGAGCTACAAGATGTTCAACACTTATCCCAATTGACATACAATAATTATCAAAAGCTTGAGATGTAAATTCATCAGCATTATCAAGACGAATGGTCTTAATTGTATAATTAGGAGATTGTGCTCTTAAATTAATTATTTGAGCAAGTAATCTTGCAAATGCAAGATTTCGACTTGATAATAAGCAAATGTGTGACCATCTACTGGACACATCTATTAATACCATAAAATATCTAAATGGTTCACTTGATTAGTTAATGGTTCACATATATCACCATGAATTCGTTCTAAAAATGCAGGTGATTCAAACCTCACTTTAGATGGTGATGGTCTAATTATCAATTTTCCTTGAGAGCAAGTATTACATGATACTTCATTAGATTGAAAAATCTTCTGGTTCTTCAATGGATGTCCATTTGAATTTTCAATAATTCTTCTTATCATTATAGATCCTGGATGACCCAATCGGTCATGCCAAATTGTAAATATGTTTGGATTCATGAACTTCAGGTTCATTGTTACATATGTTTCAATTACTTGTATATGAGTATAATACAATCCAGAAGATAAAGCAGGCAACTCTACTAATATACGTTTTTTATTTGAGACAGTGGACATGATATATAGATATTCCACATTATTTTTTAAGGAACTCTTATCAAAAAGTACCTCCGAGCGAAAGTAAGATTGTTCCAAACTCATTGTGACAGTATTACCGCATTTACAATCAAACAGGTTAGTTATGCATTTAATCAATAAATTACAACATGCTTTGAACTTTAAACAACAAAAGAACGAGATACATACCAGTTGAAGAACTCTTCTTACCCTTTCAAATCTCTCTCTTGTCCAAAGACTGCACCTCTCGCTCTCGCCGTGGAAGCCAAACCAATCATCCACCAAATCACTGTCATCTACCCACGAACGGACTCCTCACGAACTTGGCAACAAGGAAGACACCACCACTTAGAACCCTCGGTATTCTCAGTGTGAGAATCCAGGAGGTGTGGGCTCTATTGGATTTGGTAGTGGGAAGAAGGCAGAAACGATCGTTTACCACGACCAAGCAAGTGGGAGATATCGGGAGTCTATCGTTTAAACTGATACTTGATCATTTAGGTAAAGGTACATGATCGTGTAGTAAAAGGGGCTTGATCGTATAGATGATCATTTAGTAAAACGCTCAGGCGCATGATCACTTAGAAAGAGCTAGACGATCATTTCAGTAATTCTATGTGATCGTTTAGGAAAAGGCGCGCGCGTGTACACAATCGTTTAGTAAACTCCGAGTTGTCGTTTATGCTCTCGGTTTGCCCGTGATAGGCAGTATACACAATCAGTGAGTGAATGTCTGATTTTTTGCAAAATGAAAACCATTTTCATTTTATCCTTCAGTTACAAAAACTGAAATGCATCCTCTCACAATCTCATTCGGCTACGGAGAAAAAACCGCCACAATTATCCCATAATTATTAAATTAAAAAATAAATATAATCTTACTATATTTATAACCTATGGTTTAATATTACATCCTATGCAACATATGAACCATAGTCCTTTTCTCCTCCACTAGATATAAATCATATTTATATCATTTTCCTCCAATTAATGTATCTCATACATTATGTCAACTATATCATATATAATTGACCGGTTCAATCATATCATATATAATCGAACTCCCTTTTGTCAATTTGAACACTTCAAATTGACCCAAAAACGGATTCTCAACTTGAATTCATTGAGCTACCAAGGGGACCTTATGAACCATGGCTTGAAGCTCCAACGGTACGTATATAGCTGACTAAACTCTTTAGCCATGAGATCCACCATTCGTTAACTGTCATGCATTCCACTAAAGACCGACAGTTACATTCTTCTCACCACAGATATATTTCTGTGTCCATCGGATATAACCAATCAACAGTACGACAACCATTCACAGATGCTCGTAAGTACAATTGGGCCAATTTACCGTTTTGCCCCTATAGTTACATCTAACTCCTTAAGTACTACTGGCCCCTCTAATGAATCAAGATAGTCCTACTATATGTGAACACCTCTCGGACCATGAAAAGGTGTGTGGTGCCATATTGTTCAAGCCCCAGAATCAACCCTTAAGGAAGGAATCTATCTACTTATCCTTGCTTCGGGGAAGGAGTGAATTTCATCTTGTGTAGTTGAGTTCCCAGCTCCCAAATCAGACGAATCCTTAAAGTGGTAGGTTTGAGTCGGCTATCTAGCCACTTGCACCCATGCAAATCAAAGAATCACCCTCAAAGGCAATAGTTCCCAACTCACTCAGGATTGAGGTCATGTTACCTATGGTCATCCTAGTGAAGTGAAGTCTCTGTCATAATAACGTTATATAACAATATAACACTTCGTGGTTCAGTCTTATACAAACTCCTTTGTATAGGATGCCTCCACCGCATGTCTCCACATGAATGATCAGGATTAGACCATTTGTAACAAGTCACAACATTTGTAACTATTCTACAAAGCAGGCCGCATCCATAGTGTTACTAGGATAAGGTTTCCTCGTATATCAATATACTACAGATCATTTTGGTTATCACTTAAGACATGATCCACTTGTATGTCTCCACATACATGTTCAAGTTACAACAACCAAGGATCTTAGTTTATTGGTTTGTGGTAAAGCAATTAAAACATCCAATGTTCCATAGACAAAAGTGTAGAAAAATATCATATATTATTACATCACAAGCGTTTGTTCAATATAATGTTTACAAACTACAGGGCCCAACGAGAGGTTAGAGCATCATCCCCAACAATTCTTACTATTAGTCTCAATATGATAACCATTGCGACGTATATCTTTAAAACTTAGAAGATTTCTCTTTGATTGACTAGAGAACAATGTATTGTTAATTATAAATTTTGTTCCTCTAGGAAAAATAATATTTGCTTTTCCAAAACTTTTGATAAAGTTTGCAGAACATGATATTGTATTTACTTTTGCCATTGTCAATTTGGAAACGTGTTTTTTGTAAGTATTGTATGTGTAGTTGCACTGTTTGCCAAACATAGACCATCTTTGCTCATTTTTTAAACACCCAACATATGAAAATAATCCATCGTTTCTTCATTAAAAAAAAATAATTACAATAAGAAAAAAAACACTTAAAATATACAAAAGTTACTAAAAAAACATGAAGATAGATAAAAGAAAACAACAACATTAAGTCTAGATATTCTCAAAGTCAAAAGAAACACCTGATGTGCCACCAACTGTGCCAATCTTCTCGTCAGGAGATTCAAAGAAGTCCACCACAACCAAATTTTTCATATAGGATGGGTCAAATATGTCATTATCTTGGTATACAAAATTTGCTTCCACATTTTTCTCTTTTTCCTTCAGGGAGGCTTGATAGAGGTCAACTAAGTGTTTTGAGTTACGACAGGTACGTGACCAATGCCCAGTCATTCCGCATCAGAAGCATTTATTTTCAACACTCTTTGAACTTTTATCTTGTGGAGCTTTTCCTTTGAGATCATCATTTTGTGTGGTTCTTTTGAAATTTAAATGATTAGAACGACCACCATGAAAATAATAATTATTTCTTTCTCTGTCACGGTTACGACCTTGATCACGACCATGACCTTGACCACGATTATTATTAAAATTTACAGCATTCACTTCAGGGAATGGTGTTGTTCTGGTTCGTCGAGATTCATGATTCTTCATCAATAACTCGTTATTTTGTTCGACCATGAGAAGACATGAAATTAATTTAGAATACTGTTTGAAACCTTTCTCTCGATATTGCTGCTGCAAGAGCATAATCGAGACATGAAATGTAGAAAATGTCTTCTCTAATACATCAACATCAGTTGTAATCACTTATTGATTCAAAATCTTGTAGCCTCAAGTGCATCCACTCATAATGAGCTTTAGGAAGAGTAACTATTTTTTTATGATCATTCCTCTCTTTTGAATTTTTCCACAAGATACGAGGATTTTTTATTGTAAAATACTCCATTTTCAATTCCTCGTGGATATGATGACGAAAGAAAATCATAGTTTTTGCTTCTTTAATAGTCTCCCCAAGATTCATAACATCCAAGTGGATTTCGGCATCAAGTTCCCATGAAAAATAATTATAGTCGCTAATATCAAGGACGAAAAATTCTCTCATACTCAACATTGTCTATATTTGTATATATGGTACTCCACTGGAGTTTTAATCCAAATAGGAGTTTGTTGGATTATATCTCCTAAAACTCACAATTCGTAAACAATAAACATATTCAATTTTAAATAAAGATGTTATTGAGGTTTATTTAGTAAAGATGTTATTGAATATATGAATTTCACTTATAAGAGCCTAAATCCAATATACTAATGAACCATTGGCTATAGCATGAATATTTGAACTTTATGTAGAGACATAAAAAAGGATCAGATTTGGGTATATAGCTAAAACGGTCCACTTTGTATTTGATACAAATGATGTGATCCTGAAATAATTCATATAGAGACATGTGAATAGGGGAATCCTATGCAAAATACGTTTGCATAAGACCGACCCACAAAATAGTCACTTTCATTTATAATATCTTTTACTATTAAAACTGACTATTTCAATTTGATGACTTAAGGTAACTCGATCTCAATCTTGGGCTAACTATGAATACCTGTTTATTCGTGATTATTCTTTAGTCTGCAAAGGTGAGAGTGGCTCAACATCGCTGCTTAATAAGCCTCCCATTTTAAGGGTAAGACCGGGTAGATAGCTGGGGACATAATCCTGCAAGATGGAATTTACTCCTACCCACCTTAAGGATAATGATAACGGGCAGAAATGCACGTTATTACAATGCAAAAATATAAAACAATGTGGGAATGCGACGGTAAAAATATGCAAAATCGTGTCCAAAAACATTAAGTTAAGAATATTGCGACCGCATGCGCCCATCGCATTAAAGCAACTAATTTACTTATTTTGTGCAAGAAAATGCATTGGTGCAAAACAAATTGCGATCCAAGGAATTCGGTGCTCGAGCGCATTAGAAGATTGCAACCGCAAAGTCATGCGATCGTATGCGCTCGTGAAGATTTTCTCAAGAAGGTGGCTGCATAAAGACGACGCATCAAGGTGAAAGCATAATAAATCATGATGGGACGGAAAGTTAATGACGGTCGAATCCAAATTTAGTTGACAAGGCTTTAACAACACACTGTTGCAAGTACACTCAACTTTTCGGTGACCATTAATCGGCGCATCAGACAGAAGATTTAATGACCGCCCATCATTGCAATCATTTGAGAGAAAAGCTTCTTCACCTTGAGCTCTATAAATACCGAAGGCCACCATTGCTAAAAGAGTTCAAATAATTAGACATAGTTCGAAATATATACAGTTCACCATATAGATAGAAGATAGATCATAGATAGTTGTTAGTCTATAGTTGTTCTTATACTTAGAGGCAGAGGTGAGCGGAGAGAAGAAGACGCCGAGAGATCACTCCTGGATAGCTCGAAAGACTGCTAAGAGGCGCTATAAACGGAGAGAGGACCGACACTTGCGAAAGCAAGGATATTCTTCTAGACATAGTAGAGTAAAAGACTGTAAAAGCCTTGGGAAGCAAGACATTGCTACCAGGCTTCTTATCCCTACTTTCCATTGTTGTTTTGTATTCTGACTTTATTTATAAAATGGAATTTGCATCTCAACATCTGTTCAATCTCTTCACATTTCGCATGATAACTAAATTTTTGAATGGGTTGAGAAGCACTTAGCTAGCATGACCTAAGATCTTCACTTTATGCGATCATCTTGTCTTATGTATACGTCCTTCACCCTTTAGAGATACTTGAGAGAGTAGTCTAAAGAAAGAACCTAGACTTGAGAGAGTCAGACTTAAGAAAGTCAGGTTAGAATCTAAGCTTGAGAAAGTCAGATTAGAACCGCATAAGCAAGAGATAAAAACTTAGAGATAAGTTCTGTTTGCTATCATGCATTGCATGCACCCTAGAAATAGGATATGATAGTATGCGGTCACCTTATGTATGTGTGTATCATTCATCATCGCATAGACAAGAATAGAGGCTTAGACATAAGTCCTATCGACATTATCGTATACATCGCATGCGTCCTAGAAATAGGAACTCTGGCATTTGCATTGAGAGATGACATGCTTTTGTGTGTGTATAACATGATCGCATAGTTTGAACGCAATCTTAGGAAGTGTTAGCTAAATCCCTTCTCAACCCATTTCCCGCATACTCATTGTAACTTTTGCTGTCATTAACTCTTTACTCAATTCCGTCGCATAGAATTTATACTTTAAACAACACACCAACCAACTTATTGTTTTTGTCACTGCAAAGGAATCAAAATTTACCAACGCATAATATCTCAGTAGTCCCTGTATTCGACCCTAGACTTACCAGGAAACCTAGTAAGGTTTATACTTGGATTTTACTAGGAAAAATTGCATGTGCAACATATAATTCACCACCGCAATTTCATACCATTATTTCATCACATTCACGACGCATCAGATAGTAGATAGGTTGTTCCCGTAAGTACTGACACCTACTCTTGAACAAGGGGCCCCACCCTCTTTATGACTGAGAGGAACTTAGTTTATTGGTAGTATTGGGGTTAATGCCTTAAATCTCGTAGGGTCTTAAGTTTATAAACTTTGTATGAACAAACTCTTATATGATTAATAATATAAGATATTTTATTCACTTTATTTATAAGATATGAGATATTTTAGTTGAATTAACCACAAACCAATAAACTAACATCCAAGGTTACCGTTGTAACTTAAACATGCATGTGGAGACTGTTGGGATTGGTGTCCTAGTTCTTTCGGAGTCTCGTAGTTTGTAAACAGTTTGCACATTGTTTATTAATAAAATAAGAGTTATTTTATTTGCATTTGCTCATATCCAATAAGCTAAGATCCATGGTTATTTCATGTAAACTTAAGCATATATATGAGACATATAAGTGGATCATGCCTTAAGTAATAACTTAAATGGTCTATAGTATAAGGATAAAGGGGGGATACCTTATCTGTTGGGATTGGTATCCTAATTCTTCCGGAGTCTCGTAGTTGTAAACTGTACACATTGTTATGAATAAAATAAGAGTTATTTTATTTTGCATTTACTCATATACAATAAACAAAGCTCTATGGTTATTGTATATAAACTTAAGCATGTATATGAGATATACAAGTGGATCATGCCTTAAGTGATAACCTAAAAAGGTATGTAATATAAGGATTAAAGAGAGATACCTACTCCTGGTGACACTACAGATACGGTCCACTTTGTAGAGGTTTATAAATGTTGTGTGAAGGAACCCTTAACGAAAAGCATCCATGAGCGCGTTCGAATCTTTCTGATTTCATTGTGACCAAAATACAACCCATACATTCTAACAAATAGTTACGCAAATTAACACTAATTAACGGCATGCTTTTCTAAATGAAAAACAAGGAAAAGAGTTCTCATACCAGTTGAAGAATCTCGTCAAACGTCAAACTCAAAGCAGCGAAAGAACCTCTACATGCTGTATCGCCCAGCAAATCAGTCGGTTGTGGCAGCACGATCGTCTACACGAACGGCAGCAACATGAACAATCACGAACAAGTAAATAGCAAAGACAATACCACCAGTTGGAGCCCTTGGTATAAAATCAAATGTGTGGTCTTTGGTGAATTTGGTAAAGGTAAGAGAAAGACAGATCGTGTAGACGATAAGCAAGTGGGAGAGACGGAGCTATCGTATAGCAAGGATGCTTATCGTTTAGATGAAGCTACACGATCGTGTAGGTTTTACTAAGCGATCGTTTAATAAAAGGTAGACGATCGTTTAGAAAATGCGGCACACTATGCGATCATTTAGGAAAGCTAAGCGATCGTTTAGGGAAAGGTGTCTGATCGTTTAGACGATAAGATACTATTGTATAGGCTCTCAAGCTAGGCGATCGTTTACGTTTCCACATCGATTGCGAATTTTTGAACCTTTTGCAAAATGAAACAAATTTTCATTTTATTCTTTGGTTCCAAAAACCGAATGTGACTGCTTCAACTAACGCACGATTGAGGAGAATAATACGACAAATTATCTCATAATTAACCAATTTAATAATAAACGAATATAATCATATTATATTCTTACCCTATAGTTTGATATCACATATCTATTATAGTAATTTCTCCTTCACTTGATATAAATCATATTTATATCTAATTTCCTCTAAAATAATGTATCTTAAGAGAGCTATCTATCTACTTACCCTTGCTTCGGAGAAGGAGTGAATTCCTTCTTGTGTAGCTGAGTTCCCAGCTCCCAAATAAAACGAATCCCAAAAATGGTAGGTTTGGTCAGGTCTTTGTCATGAACGATGTTATATAATGAGACATTAACACTTCGTGGTTAGGTCTTATACAAACTCTTTGTATAGGACGCCCTCACTCACATGTCCCCTACATGAATGATCAGGATCAGACCATCAGTGATAAGTCACAACACTTGTGACCATTCCACAAAGTGGGTCGCATCTGTAGCGTTACCAGGATAATGTTTCCCTCCTATATCCATATATTACAGACCATTTTAGTTATCACTTAAGACATGATCCAGTTGTATGTCACCACATACATGCTTAAGATACATACAGATAACCAGGGATTTTATGTTTATTGGTTTGTGGTAAAGCAAATAAAACAAACAACTGAGAAAAAACAAGATGTGAAGTAAATATCATATATTATACAACACAAGAATTCATACAAACAATTTACAAACTACAGGACACGAGACTTTAGGGCATCAACCCCAACAATCTCCCACTTGTTCTAAAGCAAAGTGGGGTGTACATAAAACTAGTACAAAATAATAAACTAAGGCATAAAAGCCCAGTACAAGAAAATCTCCCATTTGCCTTGGTCCAACCGCGGGCGATGCTATAGACCCATGCTCTATAAGTGACTCTCAAATAGTGTAGCCATGAGAGCCATCGTATATGTGTCAGAAAAATTGTGCTCCGAAGCGATCTTCGTGATGATCACGTCCCCTCAATGCACTATCTTACGGATCAGATGATACTTTTGTTCTATGTGTTTGTCGCACCTGTGACTCCTCAGCTCCTTAGAGTTCACCACTACCCCACTATTATCACAATAAAGGGTAATGGGCCTTGATATATCCGGAACAACTTCCAGTTCTGTCAAGGACTTCTTGAGCCAGACGACCTCCTTAGCAGCTTCGCAAGTCGCTACGTACTCCGCCTCAATTGTAGAGTCGGCGATGCACCCCTGCTTAGTGTTTCGCCACACTACAACTCCTCCATTAAAAGTAACCCTGATGTGGACTTGCGAGATTCCTTATCAGTCTGAAAGTCAGAATCCATGTATCCAGTAAGGATCAAATCCCTAGATCCATACACGAGCATGTAGTCCCTCATTCTCCGAAGATACTTGAGGATGTTCTTAACTGCGGTCAAGTGACCCTAGCCTGGGTTAGACTGATACCTACTGATTATGCCCACCGTGTAGCAACTGTCTGGATGAGTACAGAGCATCGCGTATATCAAACTACCAACGACAGATGCATATGGGACCTGTCTCATCTCCTCACCTCTTGAGGCATCTTAGGACACATATCCTTAGACAAAGTGACTCCATGCCTAAACGGCAGTAAGCCCCTCTTGGAGTCCTTCGTCGAGTACTTGAGCAAGATCTTGTCAATGTACGATGCCTAAGACAGTGCTAGCACTTTGTTCTTACGACCCCGAAAGATCTGTATACCTAGAACAAACTGAACCTCTCCCAAATATTTCATTTGGAATTAGGTCGCTAGCCAGTTCTTAACTACAGTTAGTAGTGGGAGGGTTATTCAACAACCTGAATGCTACATGGGTTTAAAAAAAATTCAAAACATCATACAAGATGATGGTTTAGAGGATCCATTAACCTTTAAGAAGTCAATGGAAGATGTTGATAGGGAACAATGGATAAAATCCATGGACGATGAAATGGAGTCTATGTACTTCAACTTAGTCTAGGAACTTATAAATCAACCACAAGGTGTTACACCTATAGGTTGTAAGTGGATCTACAAAAGAAAACGAGACCAAACTGGCAAGGTACAGGCCTATAAAGCCAGGCTCGTGGCAAAGGGTTTTACCCAAAGAGAAGAAGTTGATTATGAAGAAACTTTTTCTCCTGTTGCCATAATTAAATCAATAAGAATACTTCTTTACATTGCCACATATTATGACTATGAAATATGGCAAATGGATGTCAAAACAACTTTTTTGAATAGCTATCTTGATGAAAGTATTTTTATGTCTCAACTAGAGGGTTTGTCGAAACAAGACAGGAACAAAAAGTCTGTAAGCTTAATCGATCCATTTATGGATTCAAACAAGCATCCAGATCCTGGAATATAAGATTTGACATTGTGATCAAATCTTATGGCTTTGAACAGAACGTTGACGAACCTTGTGTATACAAGAAGATAGTCAACAAAACTATAGCATTCTTAGTTCTGTATGTTGATGATATCTTGCTCATTGGGAAAGAGACAAGCTTTCTTGCTAACGTAAAGAGATGATTAGCATCACAGTTCCAAATGAAAGATTTGGGTGATGCTCAGTATGTTCTAGAAATACAGATCTTTCAAGATCGAAAGGATAGAACATTAGCACTGTCTCAAGCATCTTATATTGACAAGATGTTGTCAAGGTATAATATGCAAAATTCCAAGAAAGGTTTATTACCTTTCAGGCATAGAATTCATTTGTCGAAGGAACAATGTCCTAAGACACCTCAAGAGGTTGAAAAGATGAATAGAATTCCATATGCTTATGCAGTTGAGAATTTGATGTACGCTATGTTGTGTACACGTCCTAACATATGTTTTGCAGTTGGAATCGTCATCAGGTTTCAATCTAATCCTGGACACGGTCATTGGATCGCTGTAAAAAATATCCTCAAGTATCTTAGAAGAACAAGGGAATATATGCTTGTGTATGGACCTAAGGATTTGATCCTTACAGGATTCACTAATTTTGATTTTCAGATTGATGTAGATTCCAGGAAATCTACTTCAGGATCAGTTTTCACTCTTAACGGAGGAGCTATAGTTTGGAGAAGCATCAAGAAAAGTTGTATCGCTGACTCCACCATGGAAGCAGAATACGTGGCTGCATGCGAAGCTGCTAAGGAAGCAGTATGGCTACAAAAATTCTTAGTTGATTTGGAAGTCATTCCAAATATGCACCTGCCTATCACACTGTATTGTGGCAACAGTGGTGCTGTTGCTAACTCAAAGGAACCCAGGAGTCACAAGCGTGGAAAACACATTGAACGAAAGTACCATCTCATCCGAGAGATTGTACACAGAGGAGATGTGCTCATCACAAAGATAGCCTCTGAAGACAACCTGCTGATCCATTCACCAAGGCCCTCTCGGCTAAAGTTTTTGAGGGCCACCTAGTGGGACTAGGACTCCGAGTAGTGTAATCTAGGGAAAGTGAGAGAATGTCTATGGTATTGTAGAGGCCATAGTTTATTGTATTTTTTCCATTATGTATCTCAACATTATATTGTATATATTTGTTCTCACTAGAGTTTTAGTCCAAGTGGGAGATGGTTGGGAATGTCTTAGAACTCGCAATTTGTGTTAAACATTCTATTTTATCAATAAAATGACTTGTTGATTTTGCATCTTATTATGAAAATCCAATAAACACATCCTTGGTCATAGTCTAAATGTTGTAACTTTATGTAGTGACATAAACAAGATCAGTTGACAGTATATAACCTAAATGGTCTAATAAGTATATGGATGAAATTGGATATCTCATCGTAGTAACACTATAGGATGCGGCCCACTCTGTAGTTGTTACAAAAGTTGTAAGGTGCTACAAACGATGTGATCCACAAATCGTTCATGTTGAGACATGAGAGTGGGAGGGCATCCTATGCAATGAGTTTGCAATATAGACTGGACCACAAAAATTGTCACTTTTTTTTATAACGACCGTTTACTGTTAAAACTGACTATTTCATGTATTATATAACCTAGGTTAATTCGATCTTAATCCTGAGCTAGCTATGAACTCCTGTTTGTTCGGGATTATCTTTGATCTGCAAACAGTGAGAGTAGTCCAACAACACTGCTCAATAAGCTTACCATTTTGGGGATTAGACCGGATGAATAACTGGAGACATAGCCTTGCAAGATGGAATTCACTCCTACCCTATTTAGAGTTAATAGATAGGTTTTTCTCTTAAGTACTGACTCCAGGTCTTGAACAATCGAGGCCCCGCCTTTTCATGATAGAGAAAAGATTTGATTCATAGAGATTATGAATCAAAATTGTTCAATAGAGGATCAGTAGGAACTTAAGGAACAAGATGTAGTCACAGGGGTAAAATGGTATTTTTGACCTAGCTGTGATTACTAATTATGGTTATTATGTGGACATAATATATCTACAGTGAGGGGAGTTCAACTATGGACTATAGTGGAGTGTCCGATTAGTTAACGAATGGGGGTTAGATCGAACTAATGAGTTTAGCCGATTAATCTCGAATCGTTGGAGCTCATGATCTGTAGGTCCGCAGGTCCCCCTACTAGCTGGTAAATGGATAAGCTTTAGGGTAGCTTGAGAAATTAATTTAAAATGTTCAAATTAAATGGAACAAGATATTAAATATTTAAATATGATTTAAATATATAAAGATGATAATTGTGCACAAATTAATTTAATATTTGATATTAAATTAATTTATGAAATCAATTTAAGAAAATCAATTTTTGAATTAAAATGATTTTAAATGAAAAATGATTTAAAATCATTTTATGTTTTAAAAAAGAAAATGGAAATTCGTTTGCATGTTGCACAAAAATGGAAAATGGGTTTTCTCCATTATCATCATCTTTATGCTCACACAAAATGCATTATCTTCTCTACTTTGATTCTCTAAGCATGAGTTGCAAGCCATGCACTCCATCTCTTTGCATGTTCATCTATTATATATAAAGAAGATTGGAGTTGTTGGAGAAGAAGAGAATACATAATTTTGAGAGAAATTTTTCTGAAGAAGAAGTCATCTTCTTCAATTGTCTTGCTGTAAATTTCTCTGGTTTCTTCACATCTTCAAGCTGTTCCTGAGTCCTACAACTCTGCCTAAAGCTCCAAGAGCATAGTAGGGAAGGCTTTAAGGTGGTTCACATCGATAACAAGTGAAGACAACAGCTAAACAGACGTTTTCTTGGAGAGTTCATCAAAGGTATGTTCTGAAAACCCACTTTTTAAGAAGAGCATGCTTTAGTTTTTGCAAAAATTAGTGAATTAGAATGCTTATGGATCCTTAATACTTCTGCTGCATGTTGTTTAACTCTTTCAAAACTCCCATCAACAACTCTTGCTGATGTAGCAGGCTCTTCAACAACTCTTGCTGAAGTTTCAGTAGTTTCATTGGAAAGCTCACGCAACACGACTTTACTTCGTGGACTATGCTCCCTTATATGATCCTTCTCAAGGAAAGTAGTGTTTTTTGAAACACGTTTGTTGAAACAAACACCCTATTTTCCATTGGATCATAAAAATAACTCCTTTGTGTACCTTTGGGGTAGCCTACAAAGAGGCATAACCTCGACCGTGGTTCCAACTTCTTGGGTTTAGCCTCAAGCACATGTGCAAGGCCACCCCAAAGGCGGAAGTGACGTAAACTAGCTTTACGCCCGTTCCATAACTCCAAAGGTATTCTCGCAACACTCTTGGAGGGAACACAGTTGAGTATGTATACCGCAATCTCCACTATGAAACCTCAAAATGAGTCTGGTAAAGAAGTATAACTCATCATTGAGCGAACCATGTCCAACAAGGTCCTATTTCTCCTTTCCACTACACCATTTTGTTGAGGTGTACCCGGTGCTAAGAGTTGGGAAACGATTCCATGTTCTATCAAATAGTCCTAGAATGTCGGGTCCATAAACTCTCCACCTTGATCCGATCGAAGTGTTTTAATCCATCTATCCAATGTGTTTTCAACTTCAGCATTGACTCTTTGAACTTTTCAAAGGATTTAAACTTACGTTGCATAAGATAAACATACCCGTACCTGGAGTAATCATCAGTAAAACTGATAAAATACTCATAGCCACCTCGGGTTCGCACATTTATAGGACCACAAAGGTCAGAATGTACTAACTCAAGAGGCTCCTTGGCTCTATAACCTTTTCCAGTAAAAGGTCGTTTAGTCATCTTACCTTCAAGGTAACTCACTTAGAAGTCCATTCTTCACCAATCTCTCAATCCTATTGAAATTGATGTGCCCTAAACGAAGATACCAAAGATGGGCATTTTTTTTTGGAGAAATACGTCAACGTTTTGTTTGGGTTATGACAGTTTTAAACAATTATGTGTTATGGAGGAAATTAATGGCTAACGGCCTTAGCACATACAAATTAGATTCCAGATTTGCTGTACAAATAATAACACCATCTTTATGAATAAACAACGTTTTATCCATATTGAAATAAATAGTGTATTTACATTGCAATAAACACTTTATAGAAATGAGGTTTCTCTTAAGTTCGAGAACAATATTTACATCATTCAAAACTAGAAAGCTATTCTGTAAAGTTAACTGGAGCTCTCCCACTACCACAACTGAGACGACGTGCCCAGTGCCTACTTGTATCGTCATCTCACCAGCCTCCAACTGTCACTAGGATCTAATGCCCTGAAAAGAAGAACAAACGTGATTAGTGGTGCCCGAATCAATTATCCAGGCAGAATCATCATTCTCACTAAACAAGTTTCAAGTACAAGTAAATCATATTTACCTTTATCTGCTTTTGTCTTAGCCTTGGCAGCCTTCCTCTCTTTCAGATAACAAGGACAGTTCCTCTTTCAGTGTCCATCCTGATTGTAGTGAAAACACTTTCCCTTTTCAACCGATGGACGCCTTCTTGGGGCGACATGTGGCGGGTTAGTAGGTGCCTTCCCTTTTCCCTTACCACCCATCTTCTTCTTCCCCTTTGTAGAGTTAAAAGTAGAAGGTGCAGACTTCGTCCCTGATGTCGAAGCTCTATGGAACGTCCTAGAGGATGAAGCAACATTTGTCTCACCCTTCTTCCTCTCCTTACTTTTGAATAAAGATTGGTAGGTTTGCAACTCGTTAAGGAGAGTTGTAAGGTTATATTTTACTTTGTTAAGAATCACATTACTAACAAAATACAGGAAGCTCTCCGGCAAAATACAGGATTATGCTAACCTAGCTGCCCTCATCAATGGTAGACCCATTCAACTCCTTCACATTAAAGTGGACCATCATGTTAAGCACATGTTCATGAACAGAGGTGCCTTCTTCCATTTTGGAGTTGAATATGTACTTAATAGCCTCATGCATAAGTTGTTCAGACGGTTGTCCAAACATCCCCTGTAGGGACTCCATGATCTCATGCGCTGAGACCATAGACTCATGTTTCTTGGCCAAGACTTCAAAAAGACTTACCAAGATGTAGGCTCGGGCCTTCTCATTCGCCCGTGTCCATCGCTTGTTGCCTCTCGAACATTTTGAGTGGAATTTGGAGCTGGAATAGGAGGACAGACCTCCGTAAGAGCGAACATGAGATCCTCGATGATTAGGATCGTCGTGATCATGTGTTTCCATGTCGAAAAATTATAGCCAGTTAATTTTTTAGTGCTAAGCAAAGCTAACGTGGCTGTTGCCATTTTGAAAAGTCGTTGCTAAAAATACGAACAAAACTTTATTAGATTTTGCTAAACCACATTTAACCAATTAGTTTTACAAAACAGTTTCAAGTACCTTAAGTGAAAGACTTCTATTTTGCAATGATGCCCCAGTGACGTAGGACAAACATCACCAGTGGGGTGATCAGATTCCCCTTCTCTGGGATGAGAAATTCTCAACCATTAGGCAGAACCAACTTTTGGAACTGAATCTAACAGCCACCATTTTTCGGTCAAGAACTGTTAACCTTTAACAAATCTGCGTACATGTGACCCCTCGCTTTCGATGCCAGAGTCCCACTCTAATGAGCCCACCGTAGGGAAGAAGCATATTAGGACAAGAGACTAAGTTACCTTATTCTTTTACAGAAGATCAAATAAAAAAACGCGCAAAACTGTCATCCTTTTGGGGACACTCCCAGGGTGCCTCGAGGGAATGTGCAATAACTTTATTTAATCTAATGAGGGAGACCGAGGGATATGCTGTCGTACTTCTCGCTCCCACTTACTATGAACACTCTCTCCATCCACCTTGATATTGACCTACTCAAACACCATTCGTTAGAGGGACACGCCAAAGGTGCCTCGAGGCTGAGGGTAGATCTCATGGTGTGAACTATATAGGAGAAACATGAAAGGTTTAAGTAAAGCATCTTATGCCCCAAGTACCTCCCACTGAATGTTCTACCTAAGGGTTCATTAACCTAGAAATCCAGCTACTGATTTTAGCCTAAGTCGTCTTTTTAATTCTCGCTCATAAACAATGTTTGTATATGAAATATGAACAAGCTGAAGTAGTCACATTTAAACACTTTAATGGACTGTCCTTAACTTGCATGCATGAATCAAATCTATCTAATTCACCTTTCCAGGTAAGTTCCCAGGTAGGGGTGTTACGTTTCTGTCAACTTAAATACACCAACCTAAACAGAACCCGCCTTAGATAAAAGGTCCCTTATAGTTAAATTTACTACACTTTAACCTTTTATTAGTCAATTTAATCCTATTAAACTAATGAAAAAGATTAAAGCCTTAGGGTTGTTAATCATATTAGAACCGTGATCTTAGGTCTATGTGATCCAAGTTTTAAACATTTTAAAATGTGAATTAAACCTAAGTGAGCATGCATGTCTTTCTTATTTCTTTTAGTTCTAATTTCTCTTTAACTTTTTAAAAAGAAACAACTACAAAACCATTACGTACAACAAGGTGTTTATAACATTTATAAAGTAACCTATGTGTCATGCTTCATGCAATGTCCGTTCATTACTATACATAACTTTTATATATACGTGTACTAACCAAGAAAAACATGCTTTCCATGCACTCTTATACTATAACAATTATAATATAAAGATGATGCATGTCAATGTTTTTTATGCATGCATAAATATAACTCTTATATTATATGATGCATGAACATGCTCTTACATAATTAAATCATATTTCTCTATATTATAACATTTACAATCAAGAGATGATGCATGACCAATGCATAACCTAAGGTGGGATTTACTATATGTGCATACCATATGACATATAAAAAACATACATCGCATGTAATAAACCAAGGATTAATGGACCGGGATGAGCCTTTACAAAAAACCGGAATGAAATAACCCTATCTATTACATTTTTCATCGAGCGAAGCGGGTCTTGAACCGCTAGGAGGACTCCATCATTTAGTAAACGTCGAAGGTAGATGATCGCCCAGCGCGCACTAGACGATAAGCACAAAAGCTAAATGATCGCTTAGACGACAACGAAGCTGCGAAGCCTGATCGTCTAAGCGATCGCTTAACCCGACGAAAGGTAAAGGATTTACCGTGTGTTGCTAAGCGATCGTTTAGTCAGTTACTAAGCGATGAAGTTTGCTGACTCACGAATGACTCAAGACTCAAACAAACTTTGAATTACAGACTGGATAACGATTAATAGTTCCAAAAACGTAGGGGCCTTTACAATCAACCGAAAATGTAAAAGAATTAAATCAAATCGAGGCATACATCCCCGAAAACATCCATTAATCCGCACATCCACAACAATTTAACGATTAAACAGAGTAGACATGCACCCACCAAGAACGTATATGCGATTCGTAGCAACAATGAAATTGGAATATCAAAACCTGGCTCTGATACCAATTGAAGTAACTCTTAACGAAGAGCATCCATGAGTGCGTTCAGATCTTTCCGATTTCATTGTAATCGAAATACAACATATACATTCTAATAGATAGTTACGCAAATTAACACTAATTAATGGCATGCTTTGCTAAATAAAACACAAGGGAAAGAGTTCTCATACCAGTTGAAGACTCTCTTCAAACGTCGAACTCAAAGCAGTGGAAGAACCTCTACACTCTGTATCGCCCAGCAAATCAGTCGGTTGTAAAAGCACGATCGTCTACACGAACGACAGCAACATGAACAGTCACGAAAAAGTAAGAAGCGGGGATGACACCACCAGTTGGAGCCTTTGGTATTCTTGGAGTTAGAATACAAAGTATGGTCTTTGGTGAATTTGGTAGAGGTAGGAGGAAAGACAGATCGTGTAGATGTTAAGCAAGTGGAAGAGAAAGAGCTATCGTATAGAAAGAACTATCATATAGCAGGGATGCTTATTGTTTAGATGAAGCTAATCGTGTAGGGTTTGCTAAGCGATCGTTTAATAAAAGGTAGACGGTCGTTTAGAAAACACGACACGCTATGTGATCGTTTAGGAAAGCTAAGCGATCGTTTAGGGAAAGGCGTGCAATCGTTTAGACGCTGGTGTGTGATCATTTAGATGATGAGATACTATCGTATAGGCTCTCAAGCTAAGCGATCGTTTACGTTTCCACACCGATTGCGAATTTTTTAACCTTTTACAAAATGAAACAAATTTTCATTTTATTCTTCGGTTCTAATAACCGAATGCGGATCCTCCCATTAACGCACGATTGAGGAGAATAATACGACCAATTATCTCATAATTAATCAATTTATGAATAAATGAATATAATCAAATTATATTCTTACCCTATAGTTTGATATCACATATCTACTATAGTAATTTCTCCTCCACTTGATATAAATCATATTTATATCTAATTTCCTCCAAAATAATATATCTTATACATTTAGCCAATTATATCATATATAATTAACCAGTTCAATTATATCATATATAATCGAACTCCTTATCAATTTGAATATTTCAAACTGACCCAAACACTGATTTTTTGACTTTATCCAAGCTACCTAGGGGACCTAATGGACCTGTGGCTCGAAGCTCCAACTATACGTGAATAGCTGACTAAACTCTTTAGCCACGAGATCCACCATCCATTAACTGTCAGGCATTCCACTAAAGACCAACAACTGAACTCTTCTTACCATAAATATATTTCTGTGTCCATCGGATATAACCAATCATGAGTACGATGACCCTTCACAGATGCTCGTAAGTACAGTTGGGCCAACTTACCGTTTTTCCCCTGTAGTTACATCTCACTCTTAAGTACCACTGATTCCTCTAATGAACAATACAACATAGTCCAACTATATGTGAACACCTCTCGGGCCAAGAGAAGGTGTGTGGCGCCACATCGTTCAAGCCCTAGAATCAGCCCTCAAGGGAGTTATCTATCTACTTACCCCTGCTTCAGGGAAAGAGTGAATTCCTTCTTATGTAGCTGAGTTCCCAGCTCCTAAGTCAAACGGATCCCCAAAATGGTAGGTGTGAATCGGCGACTTGGCCATTCGCACCCATACAAATCAAAAGACCGCCCTCAATGGCAAAAGTTCCTAACTCACTCAAGATTAAGGTCATGTTACTTATGGTCATCCTAGTGAAATGAAGTCTCTGTCATGAACGGTGTTATATAATGAGACATTAACACTTCGTGGTCAGGTCTTATACAAACTCTTTCTATAGGACGCCTCTGCTCGCATGTTACACAAGATGCAATTCACTCCTTCCTCGAAGCAGGGGTAAGTAGATAGACTGCTCCCTTAAGGGTTGATTCCAAGTCTTGAACATAGTGGCCATAGCTTCTCTTTGGAAGAGAGGACTCAGTCATAGTAGGACTATGACTTATGTTCATTAGAGGGATCAGTGGTACTTAAGGAGTTAGATGTAACTATAGGGACAAAACGATAAATTGGCCTAGCTATACTTACGAGCAATCTATGAAGGATTATCACATTATTGATTGGTTAATATGGACCCAAAATATATTTGTAGTAAGAAGATTACAGCTGTCGATCTTTAGTAGAGTGCCCGGCAATTAACGGATAGTGAATCTCGTGACTAAAGAATTTAGCCAGTTATTCACGTACCGTTGGAGCTTCAAGCTATAGGTTCATAAGGTTCCCTTGGTAGCTTAATGTATTCAAGTTGAGAATTATTTCTTGGTGTTGATTTGAAATGTTCAAATTGACAAGAGGAAATTTGATTATATATGATATAATCGGTGTGATGTATGAGATACATCAAGTGAAAAACTAATATAAATATGATTTACATTAAGTACCATAAAATAGAAAAAGAACTATAGTTTGTATGTTTCATGAGATGAAATATTAAAACTATAGGTTATAAATATAATATGGTAAGTTGGTTATCATATTTATTTATAATAATATTAATTATTGGATAACTATCTCTTTTTCTCTAATAACCAATTGAGTGGGAGGTTATTGGTGGTTTTATGGTAACCGTGAGATAAAAGGAAAAAGGTTTTCCTAATTTTAGAAGAGTTGGTACAATCAGAAAGGAACTCACGGATTGCTATCAAGTGAAATTGTTTCACTAAACGATAACTGATAGAGAGACTAAACGATCGTAGAGTGTTACTATATGATAGTTCACTCAGCTAGTCGTAGCTAAAAAATCGTAGGGCATTGTCTATACGATAGACTGCCTTCTTCTACACGATTGAGCATTCGTCTATACAATAGAGACTTCTCATCTCCCAGTTACTCAATCGTTTACACGATTATTGTTCCTTCAGTCTCGTCCTCTAACCATGTCCATATAGAGCCCACACTTCTGGATTCTCACACCGAGAATACCAAAGTAACCATCGTGTTGGTGTCCTCACTCAACTCGATTGCGTTCGAGGTTTTGGAGGTCGTTCGTAGCGTGTTCGCATTGCTCGTGTGGTGTTTGCTGTTGATCATGTTGTGTTGCAGTCGTTTTGTTCGAGCTTTCGTGTATTGCTGTCTTGGATGCTTGGAGTTCGTGATTGAGGGAGTTTGAAGAATAAATCTTCAAAGGTATGTATACTTTATCCCTTAATCTCATTGTAAAGCATGTTCTAATTTCGTATTGTGCATAACCTATAAGTTTCTGTTTCTTGACTGTAATTGTTAGTGTTCAATTTTGAATAGAATTTGGAACGATCATTCTGCTGCTCATAGAAATCTTCATGTCTGATTTCCTTCATTATCCTGGTAACACTATGGATACGGCCCGCTTTGTAGATAGTTACGAGTGTTGTAACGTGCTACAAATGCTCTGATCCTGACCATTCATGTGGAGACATGCGAGCAGGGGTGTCCTATACAAAGAGTTTGTATAAGACCGGACTACGAGATGATTAATCTTTTTATATAACGACGTTGATAATTGAGACTTACATCTCACTAAAACGACCATAGGTGACATGACCTTAATCCTGAGTGTTTTGGGAACTTCTGCCTATGAGAGCAGTCCTTTGATTAGTATGTGTGAGGGTTGCCAGATTGCCAACTCAACAAGCTTACCTTTTTGGGGATTTGTCTGATCAGGGAGCTGGGAACTCACTTACACAAGATGGAATTCACTCCTTTCCCAAAACAGGGTTAAGTAGATAAATTACTCCCTTAAGAACTGATTCCGGGTCTTAAACATAGTGGCCACATCCTCTCATTGGAAGAGATGACTCGGTCATAGTAGGACTATGACTTATTGTTCGTTAGAGGAATCAGTGGTACTTAAGGAGTTAGATGGAATTATAGAAGAAAAACAGTAAATTGGCCCAACTGTACTTACGAGCGATTTGTGAAGGGTTATCACACTGTTGATTGATTAATATGGACACAGAAATATATCTGTAGTGAGAAAAGTGTAGCTATCGGTCTAGAATGTTCGACAATTAACAGATGGTGGATCTCGGGACTAAAGAGTTTAGTCAGTTATTCACGTACCGTTGGAGCTTCAAGCTACAGATTCGTAAGGTCCCCTTGGTAGCTCAATGGGTTCAAGTTGAAAACCAGATTTTGGGTTAGTTTGAAATGTTCAAATTAACAAGAGGAAATTCAATTAATGTGATATAATTGGTGTGATGTATGATATACATTAAGTGGAGAAATTAATATAAATATGATTTATATCAAGTACAATAAAATAGAAAAAGAACTATGGTTTGTATGTTTCATGAGATGAAATATTAAAACTATAGGTTATAAATATAATATGATAAGTTGGTTATCATATTTACTTATAATATATTAATGATTTGATAATTAATTCTTTTTCTCTAATAACCGATTGAGTGGGAGGTTATTGGAAGTTTTATGGTAACCGTGAGATAAAAGGAAAATTCTTTTCCTAAGTTTAGAAGTTGCTTCATTTGGAAAGTACTCACGGAAAAAGCTATCAAGTAAAATTGTTTTACTAAGCAATAGCGTTAACAAAGACTAAACGATTGTGTATATAGTCACTCAACTGATCGATGCTACACGATCGAGTTGCAAATTCTATGCAATAGCCTTACGTTTACTAAACGATCAAGCGCATCGTCTATGAGATAGACTGTTTTCTTATCTCTCACTTGCTCGATCGTCTACTCGATCATATACCTCATCTCTTCCTCAAGCCAAGATCATACAGAGCCTACAACTTCTGAATTCTCACACCAAGAATACTAAGTTAACCATTATGGTGGTGTTCTTACTCTATTCGTGAATTGAATTGGACTCGATTGGGTTCGAGGAGCATTCAGACGTTTGTTGTGTTCATGTTCGTTGGCTGTAGCGGTCATTGCGTTCGAGTGCATTGTTGGACACTTTGGACTGATAAAGAGATTCTTGAAGAATGGTTCTTCAAAGGTATGCATACTCTATCCCTTGATTCTCTTATAGCATGCTGTAATTTCTATTTATACATGACCTATTAGTTTCCATTTTAGACTGTAATTGTTTGTGTTCAATTCGAATGGAATTTGGAACGATCCCTTCCGCTACTCATAGAAATTCTCTGATTTGATTTCCTTCAATTGTTACAGGTGAATCATGTTTAAGTTATAACCTAAATGGTCTATAGTATATGGATAAGGCTGGGTACCTTATCTTGGTGACACTACGAGTATGACCCACTTTGTAGGTGTTACAATTATTGTAAAGTGCTATAAATGATATGATCCTGATCATTCATGTATTAGACATGTGAGCAGGGATATTCTATACAAAGGAGTTTGTATAAGACCGGACCACGAAATGTTTAATCTCATTATATAACATCATTCATAATAGAGACTTTCATTTCACTAGGATGACCATAGGTAACATGACCTGAATCCTGAATGAGTTGTGAACTCCTGCCTATGAGGGCGGTTCTTTGATTTGTATGAGTGAGAGTGGCCAGATCGCTGACTCAACAAGCCTACCATTTTGGGGATTCGTCTGATCGGGGAGCTGGGAACACAGTTACACAAGATGAAACTCACTTCTTTTCCAAAGCAGGGATAAGTAGATAAATTGCTCCCTTAAGAGCTGATTCCGGGTCTTGAACAATGTGGCGCCACACCCTCTCTTAGCCCGAGAGGGGTTTATTCATAGTGGGACTATGATCTATTGTTCATTAGAGGGATCAGTGATACTTAAGGAGTTAGATGTAACTACAGTGGCAAAACGATAATTTGACCCAGTTGTACTTACGACCAATTTGTGAAGGGTTATCGTATTGTTGATTGGTTATATTCAATGGACACAGAAATATATCTATAGTGCAAAGAGTGCAGTTGTCGGTCTTTAGTAGAGTGTTCGACAATTAATGGATGGTGGATAATGTAATTAAAGAGTTTAATTAATTATTCACGTACAGTTGGAGCTTCAAGCTACAGGTCCATACGGTCCCCTTGGTAACTCAAAAGGATTTAGTTAAGAATTGATTTTTGGATTAATTTGAATTGTTCAAATTAATAAGAGGAAATTTAATTATATATGATATAATTAAATTGATTCAATTATATATGATATAATTAAATTGATTCAATTATATATGATATAATTAAATTGATTCAATTATATATGATATAATTGTTATAATATATTTGATACATTATAGTTTAATTGAAGGGATTAAATATTTGAATGGGTTTCAAACATATTTTCTATGAATGTGATTCATAGTTGTTAAATTTAATATAAATATGATTTATATTAAATGCCATAAAATAGAGAAAAGAAACTATAGTTTATATTGTATATGATACAATATTAAAACTATAGGTTATGTGTTATATTTGATATAACATATAGTTTAATATAAATGTGATATGATAAGTTAGTTATCATATTTATTTATATTATATTATTATTTTGAATAATAAATTCCTATTTTTCTCTAACCACCTTAGTGGGTGGTTATTTGGTTTTGTGGAAAAAAGGAATAAAAGAAAAATTAGTTTTCTTCTTCTTCCTGACAAAACATTTACACGATTGAAGGCTTTTTGCAATACGATTGAGACTACATAAACGTTTTGTCTTCTTCAATCTTCTTCATCCTCCAAACTCAAACAAACCCTCCTAACCAAAATAGTCAGAGTCCACCACTTCTAGGTTCTCACCCTTAGAATACTAAAGGCTCATTGTGGTTGTGTCTCTATTTGGTTCGAGAAGTTCTTGAAGAAGATCTTCAAGAAGTTGGTGAGTTTGAGGCTCGTGATTGTTCGAGGGAATTACATGAAGAAAGGTTCTTCAAAGCTGATATCTTTTAAACCATTTTTCCTTGTAAAAATCATTTTGTAATTTTTTTTATGAATGCATATCTTGTATGTTTACTGTAAATTCAATTTACAATAAAAATGGAATTTGGACAATCCGCTTTCGCTCAAGGATCTCCTTGTAAAATGAGTTCCTTCAGGGAGGACCATAAACCAATTGTTCATTAATAGTGGAGACTTAAGGAGTAAAATGTATTATAGGGGTAAAATAGTAATTTTGACCTAACTGTAAATGCGAACGATCTGTGAATGATCGACTTATTGATCATGGTTAAATCAGATGGACAGAAATATATCTACAATGAGGGAAGTGCAACTACTAAGCTTTAGTTAAAGAATGTTGTTTAATTAGGTTAAAAAGTTTAGCCGGTTAATCTTGGATTGTTAGAGCCCATGATTTGTAGGTCCATAAGGTCCCCCTACTAACTCATAAACGAACTAAACCTTAGAATAGCGTGATGAGAAAATCTGAAACGTTCAAATTTATTTTAAGGGAATTATTAAATATATACAATATAATTAAACCTTTAATTATCAAAATAAATGAAATTGGAGGGCTAAAAATATTTAAATATGATTTAAATATTTTATATATGAATAGGACTCATATTAGGAATTGGTAGTTTAATAATTTAATATTTGATATTAAATTATTTTAATTAATTAAATTAAAATTAATTATTTAAATTATTTTGATTTAAATTCAAAATTGGATTTATGAATTTTAAATCTAAAATTGTTCTTCAAATTTTAAATAATGATTTTTAAGAAAATCATTTTAAATTTGAAAAATCAAGTTAGTGGGAAATTCCCACATTTTCCACCTTGATTAGACCTTGATTTCACTAATAACATGTTGAGTTGATATCAATATTTCATGTAATATGGATTGCATTTTGATAAAAAGAGAAGGAGAAATTGATTGAAGATGATGATGCATTTTTAGAATTCTTGAGATAAAAGAGTTCTCTCTCAAGTCCTTCACACCAAGTTCAAATCCTAAAAGAATTCCCTCAAATTAACTCTCATTTTGGATTCCACCATCCAATTTAAGGCCAAGCTATTAGAAAGGAGAATCAAGTTGAAGATTGGAGTTAATTTGGAGTTTTTCAAAGGTATTCATTGAAACCCAAAATTCTGGAATATTATGGACTTGCATGCTTGTAATCTAAAATTAATATAGTTAAAGTGCTTAAGATCCTAATTGCTTATGCATGTTGAATGTCAATACCATTAATATAGAGTCTGGTCACCTTATGAGAATAGAGTTATACTTAGTAAGAATGTGATATTTGATGAAAGTATCATGCTTAACTCAACTGTGAAGCATTTTGTGACGTCTACTGATGTGGGAGAAAGTGTTAATGTTGATAAACAGGTAAAGATGCAATTCATTTCAGCTATGAATGAATTATAATACCAAGGTGGAGAAGATTTGCACGTTACTACATAAACCATGTGCCTGAAACATCAGAAGTTGTTTTTTCTGAGAATTCTAGTGCTAGAAGAGTTGGTGTTGGACCTCCTATAAGGTATGCTTATGTTTGCACTACAGGTTACTGAAGAGGTGGATCCTCATGAGTCATCCACCTGTAGAGAACCTGCTCATATTATAAGTCTACTCAATGACTTGCTACTATGGGGGATAGGATGGAATCTCTTGACAAAAATCAGACTTGGGAATTAGTTAAACGACCTAATAAGAGAAAAATTATCACTTGTAAATTGGTCTTTAAGAAAAAAGAGGAAATATCACCTTCAGAGGGAATTATATATAAAGCTCAAGTTGTTGCTAGAGGGTCCACATAGAGAGAACTAGATGTCTCACCAGTAGTCAGACATACTTCTATCCAGGTGTTACTAGCTATAGTAGCACATCAAAATTTGGAACTTGAGCAACTAGATGTGAAGATAGTTTTCTTACATGGAAAGTTAGAGGGAGAGATTTATATGACCCAACCAAATGGGTTATAATGTCCAGGTAAAGAAGATTATATTTGCATGTTGAAGAAATCTTTGTATGGGCTAAAGCAATCTCCAAGGCAGTGGTACAAATGATTTGACAGCTATATGGTTAGACTTGGCTATAACAGGAGTCTTTATGATTGTTGTGTATATCACAACAAAGCTAATATTGGTTCAATGGTTTATCTACTTTTATGTGTAGATAATATGCTCATAGCTACAAAGTCCAAGTCCGAAATTCAAAATTGAAGAATATTTTCAATGCTGAGTTTGATATGAAGGATTTGGGTGCTGCTCAAAAATTTTTGGCTATAGAGATTTATAGGGACAGAGATAAAAATAAGCTCTTTTTGTCATAAAAAGGCTATATTCAGAAAATATTGTCCAAGTTGGTATGTCACCAGCTAAGCCTATTGATACTCCTAGTGCTGCAAATGCTCGTTTGTCATATGTGCTTTCACCACACTCTGAAGCTAAGAAGAAGTATATGTCTCGAGTTCTTTATGCTAGTGCAGTGAGAAGTTTGATGTATGTTATGGTCTATACTAGGCCTGATCTTGCCCATATTGTTAGTGTTGTTAGCAGGTTCATGGGTCAACTTGGGAAGGAGCATTGGCAAGTTTTTGAGAGATTTTTTGTTACCTTAGAGATACATCTGATGTTGGGCTCGTTTATGGGAATGACACAAAGTGTTTGGTGATCGGTTATTCTGATTCTGACCATATTGGAGATGTTGATAGTAGGAGGTCTATGACTGACTATGTGTTCATTCTAGGTGGTCCTGTTGTTAGTTGGAAGACAACCTTACAACCTATAGTTACTTTGTTTACTATTGAAGTAGAGTACATGGTCTTGACAGAAGCTGCTAAGGAGGGAATATGGTTGAGGGGTTAGTTGGTGATCTTGGTTTGCATCATGATCAAGCTATTGTATATTGTAATGGTTTGAGTGCAATATGTCTAGCTAAGGATCAAGTTCATCAAGAGAGAACTAAGCACATCGATGTAAGATATCACTTCTTAAGAAGTGAGCATAGAGTTAAAGTGATGAAAATTGGTGTTGTTGATAACCCTGCTGATATGTTCACCAAACCGGTTCCACAAGGTAAGTTCCAACATTGTTAGACTTGTTGAATGTTTTGAATTGTTAGTGGTCCCCTTTGGGGACACTTTGAGGCATGAGAGAGAAGTGTAGGTACGTCTGGCAATATTGTTTATGTTGCATCTGGTATATCTGTTATCTGAGAGAGAATTCAAATCAAGGTGGAAATTTTTTGGAATATTTTGAATTTGTTTGTTGGCATTTCGAAAAACCAAGTACGGGGGTCTTAGGGTTTAGAGTAGTGCACTATATTCAGGATTCATATTTAGCATATTTACTTATTGTAGTTATTTACGATTATGACCCTAGGGTTTAGAGTAGTGTGCTATATAAATTCTCTAACCCTAGAGGCGTCATTTGTGTATTCATAAAACATTCTTTCAATAATACTATTCTCCATATTCCTCGTGAACGTAGCTAACACACTGTTAGTGAACCACGTATATCTGTGTGTTGATTTTTTTTTTTACATTTTTTATATTCTTTAATTGTCGATTTCGTGACAGATACAATTGATGCCAACAAGGACATGCTTGTTCAAGAGAAAGCAGTTACACATCGAGGCAGAGCATCTATTCACATATATGAGTTTGATTCATGTATTAAAAGGAAAAAAAGACGTCAATAAATTCATGATACCACCTAAAAAAATGTACATTTTATGGAAGTATGAAAAGCCATAACATGTTTCTTAAACTGTTTTGCCCTTCACTCGTAGGATACAACTGTTTGAAATGTGATTATACTTTTTTAAGTTCAAGAGGCGCCATTGATGTCAAGGACGCAATTGTTCTAGAAGAGGTGATTGTATAATGATTCTTTCTCCCTTATTGCATCCTTTAAAATAGTTTTCGAGTTCTTGATTTAACTCCATATTTAGTTATATAGCTCATGCTAGAAAATTATTTATTATGTATGTTTATTAATTGAATCTTATCTCAGTCTTCTTAGTTATATTGTCCGACTGAAATGTTGTTTGGAATATATTTTCTAAATAGATTATTAGTAATTTTAATGATGCCTTTGAAATGTTTAAAAAAAAAAAGTTAGTAAGAAAAGGAAAAACAGTTGGAAATTGGAAAAAAATGGTTTTAGAGAAAGAACTATTTAGTAAAAAATGAAAAAAATATATTTAGAGAGAAATAAAGATAGAGAAAAAGAAATTTAAGAGATAAATAAGATTAAAAAAAATTACATAAGTGTTAAAGAAAAATGTTAAAAATAGAAACAACAAAATTTTGGAAAGAAAAAAATCAAAGAAAATTTTATAGAGAGAAAAGTTAGAGACATGAAACACAAAATTTTAAGATAAATTATAGTTAAAAATATACATATAGAATCAATTGCATTTTAAAATTGTTTATATACTAAAATATATTTCTCTACCATATATATAATTAGACATCTCTTATTTGATTACTTATAAAAACGTATGATTTATGATAATAAAAACTAGGAAGGGTTGCTTTCAAATATAAGAAAATAAATTAAAATATTTATAAAAATAGTAAATTTTCATTCAGATAGATATAGATAATAGTCTATCACAGTCTATTACACAATAATATTTTATTAGTATTTATAAATATTTTCAATAATTTTGTCATTTAAAATAACTTCCCTAAATAATATTTATATATTACCTTTATAAAATTTTATACACAACTAAATAACTAATAAAATATATAGCCAGTGATGCAAATCACATAAGCCAAATAACCTATTCAATCACATCAGTATAATTATTGGTACTCTAAAAGATAATTTAATAATTATTTTTAGATTTTATTCACGGAATAAAAAAAATATATGTGATATCATTTTTTTTATGTTTAAAAATTTATTAAATAAATAGTAGTCATCAATTATTGAAACATTATTTATGAAAATAATTCTATAATTATTGAGTGTTGCACTAGTAAAAAATATGAATTGTTTAATTTTTCTCAAAAAAAAAAAAAAAAAAAAAACATAGATTTGGACCTTGAGCTATACACTTGCTCTAAACTCAAAAATAATAATATAGTTATAACAAGATTTCTATTGCTTTTTATAAATATTTTGACTTTGTATTTCTCACAAACAACAAATAACTTCATAATAATATAGTTATAACAAGATTTCTATTTCTCACTTAATTTTGCTTTTACAAAGGATCTTGTACCTATAAAAATATTAACATAAAAAGAGGTTTCAATTTAAGCATAATTCAACGAATTAATTTATTATATATTTTTCTTATAGAAATAAATATTCAAAGCTCCAAACCTATAATACTATTAAACTAAACAAAATTAAAGTAGGAGTATGTTCATAGTACTATAATGTTTTCACTACTACGTTCTTCCATTTGTGAAAAGCTTGGGTACTCTATTTCTCCATCATAAGATATAATGATAATTCTCTTTATCCACCATAAAATATAAAGTCAAGAGAACTAATATAAACCCATCTTCATGATTATGGAGAAATAATTCGGTTGGAATACTAAAGGTTGTCGAGGATTGTCTTAGACAAGACCAAAAGTTCAAGGACAAGTTGGAGCATAAGAAAAATCGGGAGACAAGATAGGAAAACGCGCGTCTCAAAAGGGAAAAATTAGATTTTTGAGTTCTGGGTCAACCAACTGAGCTAGCGTAAATATACCATCGAGAAATAATCAAGTTGCACTCAGTCTGGCGCCCTGCAGTCTCAAGCACTGTAACTTACCTTGACATCATCAAAGTTACATGTAACCACAGGCGACTGTCAAAGGAAGAGTATTATAAATAGTCCCGTTTGACGATCGCAAAATGAAAGAGTAAGCAATTTCCAAATGAGAGCACTGACTATAGTTTTATGTTTCGCTGAATTATGCACTCTCTATACTAGTTTAGACATCGAAGTGTGGTAGGCTCAATATCACACTGGTAGGAGAATCTTGCACATAGATCAGCTAAAAAAGTGAGACTAAATTAGGTGAAGCGGGTGAAGGTCAAGTCCACAACGAACGGATGCGAGATCTAAGTGCCAATAAGTTATTAATTTTACCTGATTAAATATATGAAAATGAATTAAAATTTTAATTCATCAATCTATATCCAATAATTTTTAAAGGGCAGACATATTTCAACCACAATTATGGAAGCTACATTAAATTATTTTTTTTTCATGATTATACCCTATAGAGAACTGTTGGAAATTACCTATATGCATCTACATGTTCATAGTTTTATAAATTAAATTAAAATAGTATAAAGAAAAGTATTTAACCAATTAATCACTAAGGTAGAACTGAAAAACTAATAATATGAATTTTCAACTTTTCTAAAAAAATGATTAAATACTCCTTTTATTATTTCAAATATTCTTTAATGAAATTCTTGACCTTCATGTTTTTTTTCTAAAAATATTAGTTGAGATTGATACTATTTTTAGTAATATTTTCACTAATATTTGAATGAAATAGAAATATTGATAATTGAAATATGGAATTGTAATGTAGATTAATAAAAAGTTTAGTGCTTGGTTGTTTGAAATTGTCTTTTTCAAAAAGTACATAATAATAATAATAATAATCGGCCACCTACGACTTTGCCAAAACTTGTTCCCCGCCCGATTTGCCTCTTTCTCACGTCTTCCCTTTCAATTATATTACTTTTTTTTTTTTTCATGTTTAAAATACTCATTAAAAAAATTTAAAATATCGATGTCAAAAAAAAAAAAAAAAGTATGATCTCAAGTGTTTAAAAAATGATAACAAAAATATCGATAAAATGATAATGTCGATGAATATTTATGAAAGTATTAAAAAAAATCAAAAAATATATTTAATTAATAAATAAATATTTTTTACAATATTTATTATTTATATATGATAATCATATTAGTAACGTTTTGTTATTTAGTTGGTATGTTTTGTGGATTATTTACATTATAATGAAAATATCAATTCATCTTTCATGTATATTAAATACCATGACTAAGACTACATGTAAATATATATTTCACCTTTAATATTTGAACTTTTTTTTAAGAAATTAAATGATTGATTTTATTTATATATGTTATGTTTAAAATGTTGAAGCTCATTTTAGGAAAATATCAATAATATGCTTATGCATTTAAAAAAACGAAATAAATTAATAGATAATCCTTTTACTCATATTTTGTAACTCTTTATTATCGCTTCTTTTTCATGTTTCTCGTTTCACTCTTTAGTTTAGACGACGACATCAAACTCATGAACATGTAAAAATATAATGTCAAACTATGTAGAAACACATTCTTTTATCAATATACTTAAATAATTTTCTTGGATTGAAATAGGACATGTTCGCAGGCATAAAAAAAACTTTAGTTAATCCAAAATGGTTTGTTGTCAAATATAATTTGAATTATTCATTGAAAATTTAATATATTATAACAACTAATTAACACTCTAACAAAACATATTTGTTTTAATGAAATTCACACATCATTCTTCTTGGAAGAGCTTAATTGAACAAATGTCTATCCATTTAAAAAAATAAAAAATAAATAAAAATAATGAAATTGAAAGTTAACCTTTCAAAAAATGGCACCAATATTAGGTTAAACTTTACCATTATTCCTTGAACTACAACAATTTTGTAAAATAGTTTAGAAAAGTATATATTTTTCTAAAAACTTTTAAAAAATACAATATTAAGAAGAAAAAAAAAAGGTCATTCCATTTTGTCCATAACTTTTTTTTTAAAAAAAATATTTTAAATTTTACTATATCATTTTACAATAACTTTTTTTAAGAAAGTCAATAACATTGCTTCAAATATGTGCATTAACATAGTGATATTATACATGTATTTGAACCAACTTGATATTGAATAAACTCACTTTAAGAATAAGAAAATAACGAGGACTCGTATAATTAATTTGTAAAAATTTAAGAACTAAAATAATATTGTTAAAAGGCCATGGATCAAAAGAGAGAGAGAAATACTATGGTGTGATAGTTGTATATTTTAATTAAATTTGTTTTTGATGTTATTTATTTAGAAATTATTTGATACTAATTAAGGATTTAAAAATATTAAAAGAGGAGAAGAAAACATGAAGGACAGAGATGTGGCAGAGACAGGTTGGGACATAAATAGTCAAGTTGAAGAAGACATATCAACAAAGCTTTGGATACTCTATTGTGATATGATTCCGTGGTTATATATATGCATTCTTCATCTTCAACTAAATTAATAATAACTTTAAACTAAGAAGATTAATCATAATTTCTTATTAAAGAAGAAAAAAAAAAAAAAAAAGGACCTTAGTAGCTTTCTTTTATTGGCTAGTTTTTATACTAACCAAGTGTAAAGTTTTAAATATTGCGTTTGGGTAAACCTCGAGCATTTGAAATTTAGATTTGGCATCTGACGGCCCTCGACGTTCTCCTGCAACCTCACCATACTATCTACTTTTCTTGAATTACTTCTAAGAGTGACGACAATTCCCATGAACCAATATCAATCCTTTCAGTCCGTTTTGTTCTCAGTCACAAGTTTTTTAGGAAAATTTTCAGAAAGGTCACTTAATATAGAATTGTTTCAAGTTTAGCATGTGTAACTTTGAAGTTTTTATGATTGAGTCACTGTAAAAGAAAGTACACCTTGTTGGTATATATAGAAACTTTCAATTCTCTTAAGTTTTTCTTAATTATGCTTTCATATCCTCAGGATCTCTCTTATTCAGATGTGATATTGGTTCATTCATGTATCATTCCTCAACTCGAGCATTACAAATAATTATTTTTGTCAATATAGGTATAACTCAAATGGCATACAACTTGTCAGAATTAGAAAATTAATAATAATAATTAACCATTTGATTCACGATGGATAAACTATTTCAATTAATTATTATTTTCTAATAGACTTTTTAACAATGCAACAAAACTAATATGGCCTACGTTCTTAGAAAATTGGTCTTTTTTTCTCTCTTTTTTTGAGTAGATTGAAAATTATGTGTGTATATATTTTAAAAGTTTAGAAAATTTCCATATGAGTAATGAAATTGGGTGGAGTATGACAATTAAAGCATAATTGAAATAAAATAATACAAATAATTATTTGAAAAATAATTATAACATAACAAACTTTGGAAAATACATTTATCAAATTGAGGATAACTCAACTCACATAAAATATGTATGATCAACTTCAAGATTAAAAATACGGATTTTTCGTCTCACAAATTATTAAATTAAATTAAATTAAAAATGAACTTCTCGGTCGATATAAAAAACTTTGTACTTGCTAATTTTTTTAAATGCTACCATTAGAGAGAAAAATAAATCTCTCTTTTCACTTTTCTCCAATCTCATATCTGGTAAAAAAAAAAAAAAAAAAAAAAAAGTTAGTACGTAGATGCTAATAAAAAAAGAAAACAAAAAAACTAATTAGAGGGGTGAACAACATATTTTCCATTAATTTGTTAAAAAAAATAAAAAAAATAGTAATAATAAAATATCACTAATTTAAATATTATATAGATTACAAATACTTAAATTTATTTAAAAACCATAAAAGGTTTATTTTGTAGTTTAAATATTTTTTGATTTTTTTGTTTTTGCAATTTTGCAAAAACTTGTTTATCGACATCGATATTTTAGTAAAATTTAGACCATGACATTTTTATTTGGACAATGATATTTTAATCTCACTTCTCATATATCTTATTTTCTAGTTGCATGGTAAATGTAAATGGTCCAAAATTGGAGTGCAAGCAAAGGGTTAAAAAAAGAGAAATAAAGGTGGGAATAAGTCGTGTTGGACGGATGTATTCAAATATAGAAAGATAAATCAAAATATTTATAAATATAGTAAAATTTTACTGTCCATCTACAAGATCGTGATAGACTACTATCTATATCTATCAATAGGCACAGATAGTAATCGATCGCGATCTATCACGGTCTATCGTAGATAGACTGCAATTTTTTGCTATTATTTGTAAATATTTTCAATATTTTTTCATTTAAAGTAATTTTCCTATATTGGATGGTATGTATCATATTAGAGTAATACTTTGGTGTAGCGTAAACTGCACTCATTTTATTCATACATTCCCTTCAATCACAAGTGACAAAAAGATATTAACCATCCATTTAGATTCAAGAAAATTTAAGAAATGATTTTAAATTCTGTAGTTTGAAATCCGAAAATGATTTTAAATTAATTATTTCGTTTGGAACGAAAAATAATTGAAATGAATATATTTAAAATTTTGCATTTGTATGATGATCAAAAAAGAAAAGAAAGTTAAGATCCTACTAATATAGGCTTTTAATTGAGATGCGTTAATTAAAAATTAGAATATGTTAAGGTTAAATTAGTAATTTACTTCTAAATCCTACGAAATTCTATCATTCTATCCAGAAAATTTTTTTAAAGTAAAAACAGGAATTGAAATCACTCTGAATTTTGAAATCATTTTTTTTTCTTGTCGTACTAAACAACGAATTTCATTTGAAATTCATTAGGATTTAAAAATCACTCAAAATTATGAAGTTCCAAAAACGCCATAAAAGAATTTCTTTTTTGGAATTTAGTTTTTTGTTCTTGTTTTTTAAAATTAAGTCTATAGACGTCACTTCTACCTCCAAATTTTTTCTTTTATTATGTTTTTTTTATCAATAGTTTAAAAAATAAGTCAAATTTTGAGAACTAGTTTTAAAAACTTATTTTTATTTTTGAAATTTGGCGAACTCTTATACTTAAAAAATGAAGAGAATATAGGCCTAATTTTCAAAAATTAAAACCAAAAAATAAAATGGTTACCAAAAGGACCCGAAGAGTTCACCATATGTCAACTTTTGATCGAACGCTCAAATAGATCGCACTAAGATAGATATAGTTCGAAATACACTTAAAATTGCATTTTTCATTATATTATGACAAGTAGTACCACATGGGATACAAACCTAGCTGCTGTGCTGTAATCTGATATGTCCCATTATACCCCACCCCACACCCTCTCCAAAAAAAATTAAAGAAAAAAGAAAATATTCCACATCATAATTAGCCCATTAAACTAATATCAAAATCAAAATTAATATTTTTTTATTAAACAAAAAAAGCATAAAAGGCCTACACAACAACAACACACGCTGTCTTCTCTTCCTAAAAACAAACACAAATCCCACCACCACACTCACTCCATATATCTTCAAAAATGACCACAAATTCCCACCATTCCACCACCAGTTCCTCCGCCGTGTCCTCCGCCGAAACCAGCCGGAAAAGACAGAGGAGCACAGCCGCCACCGAAAGTGAATCGGAAGAATCAACCCCAAAATTCAGAGGAGTAAGGCTAAGAACATGGGGAAAATGGGTGTCTGAAATAAGAGAGCCAAGGAAGAAATCAAGAATATGGCTTGGCACATATCCGACGGCGGAGATGGCGGCGCGTGCACACGACGTCGCTGCACTCGCCATCAAAGGCCACCGTGCTTTCCTCAATTTCCCTCAACTCAAACACCATCTCCCTCGCCCCGCCTCCCTCTCTGCCAAAGATATCCAAGCCGCCGCCGCACAAGCCGCCGCACTCAAACCGGAAAGCGAAACGACGTCGTTTCAGGAGGAAGAAGAAGATACTTGGTTTGATTTGCCGGATCTAATCTCCAATGGATTTTTGTTGGGTTTTAATAGTTATTCTTCTTCCTCGTCGCCCTCGTCGTCGTCTTCTTCACAATGGCAATTTCTTGCAGATGATTATCATGATGAACACCATCTTCAATGGCAATCTGATTTTTCTCATCCTATTTTTCCTGTTTGATTTTTTTTTAAAGTTAAATTATTTAAATTCTGCTTTTTTTGTAATATTCTCTCTTACCAAAAGAGAAAAAAAAAAGGAGGGAAGAAGGCTTGTTGAGCTTGCTTGTTTGCTTGGACAACTTATATATTTATTTATTTATATATACTTTTTTTTCTTCTTTTGGTAAGTAATTTTCTTTAAGGTTAAAGTATTGTTTGATTTGCTCTACTTTTTTTAAATTTGTGATTTTAGTCTATGTGGTTAATTTCAATTAAAAAAAATTAATTATTCTCCGTTTAGTTTATGGTTGATTTTTGCTTTTAAAAAAGTCAGTCAAATTTCCATATTTATATAATTTTTTTCTTCAAAAAATTTACTTTTGAAAACTACTATTTTTTTCTTGGCTTGGAATAAAAATATACTTCAATTTTAATGTGTAAACATTTTTTGGGATCATTTCTCAGTGAAAAAATCGAATATATGATTTCGAGGGTGATTGTATAAATATTATATCAACTGAGTTAGACTCATTGTAAACTAATGTTAAGATTTTTAAAATTAAGTTAAATAAATTAAAATAGTACGAGAGTTGAGTGTTAAGAATAATTTTAACTCATTATATTTTTTTTTCTCTTTTTTTGGATCTTTCACTTTGATGTTCTTTATTGGTTAGATTTATAGAAAAGTGATGGTTATTATTATTATTATTGGTCAAAGGGGTGTGAAGATCTTTTTGTATTTATAAAGCTTGTAGGAACTTAAAAATAAAAAAATATATTTGTATGTATATCTTTTTGAAGATTTGACATCTAAGACCTTAATTGATACTTCATACTTTATGTCCGTCAAGATATATATATTTCATTAATTTTTAATATTTGTGAGTGTAGTTATCTCAATTAAATTGGTAAAGAAAATTTAAAACGATAATATTTAAATTTTATTATCCAACATTTCAACTCATTCCAACAAATTATTAAAGGTTTAATGAAAAAAAAAAAAGGAGGAAAATGCCGGAAAGTTATATAAATGTGAGCTAATTATAAATTCAAAACTATATAATTAAAAGATAGTAAACTTGATATTTATTATTAACTAAACACCTGGAGTAAATAAATGAGTGGAATTGCTCTCCAATCATTAAAGATGATGGTTTTAATGTACTATAATCATGCTGCTTAAAGTTGTAGACAAAAGTGACATTGAATGATTATTAAACCCATTACCTAATATATAAATAAGATACTTGCACAAATAGTCAAATAAAGTAAAACTATCGCAAATCTAGCCAAATCTAAAACAATTTACATATACAGCATACTTATTTTTTAAAAAAAATTTATAATTACTAAACTATCAAACTATTGATCTACATTTATCGATGCTATATTACTTCTATCGACTTTTGTTATGGATAGAAGTTTATTAATGGTAGACTTCTATCTATTGTGATCCTTTATACATCGATTGTTCATGTATTTGATTTGTCATGAAAACATCTCTTTTCTATATGTAGTTGATAACACGTCACTCTTAAAATCTTTTGTGCATATAGATGACTTGTCAAGAGAATGTTTCATTATAGTGAATTGCTATTGATACCATTCTACTTAAAGACTATCAATGATAGGGATTCTATCATTAATAGATTACACACATCTTAATTGAAGGCTGATATTGGCAATAGATGGTTCACTGATAGAATTTAATCAAGAGGTATGTAGTTTATCAGTTATTGAAACTTATCATTGATATACTATACAAACACCTCCCTAGTGATACATCTATACATGACAAGTCAAATAGTAATAATATGGAAGTTTATTACCAATATAATGATATATTTCTTGAAAAGAATAATAAAGGAATATCATAGTCTGTCAATAACGGATTTTAATATCTACCTAAGGTCTATCAACAATGTACTGATATCACATGTGCATATTAGTCTATTATTGAAAGATTATGATAAGGATAAATTTGAAATCTAAGGAAATTTTAAACATAAAAGGAGGATCAGTTTTCCATGTCTCCAATATTTTTATGGTACTTACTCATATTTGCAAATATTTTGATCCATTTGCTCATTTCCTATCATTACTCAAAAAATAATATATTATTTAGAATACCAATAAAATAAATTAGTACTGAGAAAAAAAAATCCAAGTGTTTAGTTATGAGTCAAATTCTTTCATTTGATACAAATTTCCAAATAAACTTGAAAAGTGCGATAGGTTTGAATCAGTTTATACTAATTAGTACTTAATATACTTTACTTTCTTGTAATATTTGTATATAATATCCAACATTTCTAAATTTTTATATCTAAAGGTTATTTCTTTCTCCAACGTATTCATATAGAGAGGAAAAAATATATCATGCCCAATGATTTTACCTAATCCCCATTCAATCTTTCTATACATAGTAAAAAAATAAAAATAATCAATTTTTTTTTTAAAAAAAAAAAAACTTGTCACGTGACATATTTTTATTGGAGACAGTATAGACTGCACCCAAGGATGACATAAGGGACAATTAATATTTATTTAATTAGAATATTTATGCTTTTATTTTCGAAGAAAATCTTTAACTCCTCTTCTATTGTACTTTTACATGTCTAAAAGAAAGAAACGTACGCACGCATATATATATATATATTAGATCTATGGACGAAATATACTATATTCTTCACATGTCTATTATAACAAGAATATTTACTCACTTTTGCATTAAGGTGAAGAAGAGGTTCGTCCAAGAAATCTCAGTGTGCATCGAAAGTTTATAGTGTTAGATTAAGTATTTTGTTCATGTACTTTAAACACTATTAATAAAGATTAAGCTACAATTTCTTTCTTTTTTTTTTTTTTTTTAAAAAAAATGAGCCTAATTAAAGTTAGAGAGATTTAGAGGAGAACTACGAAATGACGATTAGTATTTTATATATATACTTTTAGAATTATGACATATTAATACAAGTTGTGTACGTAATTTGTTCCACTACACCTAATTATGTTTCTTAGTGCATGAACCTTCAAAAGTTTCTAACTACTTTCTTAGACTTAGATTCATGCTTTATCGTAGTATTTTTTTTAAAAAAAAAAAATGGATTTCATTAACGTAAATGAAGAAAAAGTCACTTCGAATCTAAAACAAGATAATAACCAATGATTAAGATTTCGATGTCGATCGATATCGATATCAAAATTTTAATTTTACAAATATATAGATGGATATGATGATAAAATGTTATCGTCAACATATATTTATTGGGAATGACTTTGGGTTTTTGGCCAGCAAAAGGAAAATAGTAGTTTTGAGAGAAAAGAGATAGAAGTTGTCCCATGTTGGAAGATTTAGGCTTGGCAAATGGGTATAGAGCTTTCAAAGTGTGGTGATGGTAGAAGTATAACCTTTTTACTATATGTGCATTATTGTTGTCTATTTGGTTGAATATGCAAGTTTGGGTAACCACAATTATGCGAAAAAGAAATAATTTTTTACTACCTATCATTTTTTTACTTTTATGAAAAATATTATCATTAAATATTTTTATTTACCAAAATAAATGTGTTAAATCCGAATTAATTTTTTGAATTAATTTTAGATCTAACAACGTTTTTTCTTCTTTTTAAAAAAGTACTTTGAGCAGCTTGGGGAGACATAGAAAAACCTAGCTTTTTAGATTTTTTGATCTTCTTTGTTTTTAGGTGTCATTAACTTTTCTGAGCTAATTTTCCGATTGATTCCAATTCGTTCTCCGACGAGTGCACATCAGAGTCCGAGTGTTGTGTGAACCTTAGAGAGCAACCGACTTCTTGTGATATAGCATGGAAGTCGCATCGTTCTTGCTTTCAAGACAGTAGGTTTATCTACGGTACAACATTCTTCATTTGGAATAACAATGTTTTTATGTAAATAAAAAAATTATAAAATTTATTTAAATTAAGAACGAAGTTTTTTTTTTTTTTTTATTACTTTCAAACCAGGCTATAAATGATATATATCTTCATATTCGGATTAAATATAGATTATATATATTTTTAAAATGTTTTATAGGTATTAATAAAAGATAGGACTAATCCTTAATATCAATATTGAAGTCCTCGATGTAATGATATATCGATCGGTATACCGACAAATATTTTAGTCTTTGATAACAACCAATTTAGAAAATAAAAAAACAATAAACTTAAAGTTTTTGATACATAGAGAATTTTTGTCAAGTCGATGTCAACGACAAGAATTGAGTACAAATATGGTTCAAAATATAAGATTATGAATAATAATTTTGAAAAATTCATAACTAAATAATGCAAATCCATGCATATAATCTAACCCATTAATTTTGATGTCTAAAAAATGAAGATTTTGAAAGAGAAATCCACAGTAGAGTTACAAAGGTTGTGTGGAGATGCCTTGCATTTTGGAGAAACTTTGAAGAGAAATTGACTCTAAAGCCAACCATTACACATTACATTACTACTTTCTTTATTTCAATTCATATGAAGATATTCTTTTTACTTTAATTTCCTTTATTTTCTCTACTTTCTTTCCTTTCCTTTTCCTTTTTTTTTTTCTTTTTTCCAAAAAGATTCCTCAAGAAGAAATGCCCATGAATTCACTAATAATATAATACCTTCAATTTGTACACCAAAAAAAAAAAAAAAAAAAAAAACCCAATAATAATTCCTTGACCAAATCTTTCCATCCTCTTCTTCTTCCTTTTCTTTCATTAGAAGTCTCCTTAATCAAAGTCTTTTCAATTTGGGTTTATTAATCTCTTATTTTATATACAAATAATTTCTTACTTCAATCAAATCTTTACTATCATATAATATCAGAGTTTTATAAACATCATAATGGTATTCGTCAAAATAAATCTAAATTATTGATTTATAATAAGTTCATATATTTTCATTTGATGAATAAAACGTGTTTAGTAATAAAATAAAAATAAATAAAAAACTTACCCACTTCAATTGACTTGATTATCAACATATCTAGTCAAATTAAAAACGTCTTTTTGTTTTAGAAATAGATTCATTTAAACATGATATATACTTTTTTTTTTTTAAAAAAAAACATGTTATATACTTCTTTTAACTTGTAATGATAACAAAGAATTGGTTGAAGAAACATTTAATATGTAAATTGAATTTGAAAATTTTAAAAGATTGGGAATAAAACTTAAAAATAGTTAAAGGATTGAATTAAAGGTTTAGTTTAATTAGAAAAAAAAAAAAGTATGATCTTTTAGGAATTCAATATTGAATATTATTTAATTAATACAAAGGGGAAGAAAGGTATTGTGGAATATTGTTTTTCTTTTGTAACCCAACTTTATCTTTTGTCCCCCACTTACTAAGATGGTTAAGATCTCCATCCTCTTAATTATTTTCTGTGAATTTTTAAATATGTGGTTCCCAATTTGGGAGGAAAAATAAATAAATAAATAAAGGTTACCATCACAATTTTTTTATAAAAGAAAAATGGTAAAAAAAATGTGACAAAATAGAGTGGAAAGAAAAGAAGCTATTGGCAAAGGGGTTTTATATATACTTGGCCAATGGGAGTGATTGTACAACATTGTCTCACATTTGAAAAATGTTCTTTAGGTTAAAAAAATATTATTCTTTATTTCGATATTGTTCCATTTCCTTCTCATACTTTTAATAAATTTTAAATTTAATTTTTCCTGTCAACTTGTGATTAGTTTTTCTAAGAAAAAATAGTATCTATCGCATTCTCTCTATAAACTTTGGAAAGACATTCATATTAACTGTTTTCTTAAATAATGTATTTTTTTTTTTTTTGTTATTAAAAACAGGACAACTTTCTCGCTTTGTTTGTTTTAGTATGAAGGTAAAGGCGTGTTAACACCCTGCTTCAGATGATTGAGACAAGATTCAGTATTCTTAAAATATGAAACTCTCGATTGCCTTAACAACATCGGGGAAATTTCAAATACAGACCTAAATCATTTGTACAAACAAACTTTTGGAATATTAAAATCCTAAATCGGATGATTTTTGTTATTATTATTATTTCACAACCTTTGATAAAATTAAGTTTCAAGTCAATAATAAGGATTACTTCAAAATTTATTGAAATTACACAACTAACTTTAAATACTTGAAAAAAGTACGAGGCTAAACGGAAGGAAAAATAGTATTTTAACACAAATGTTTTTATTCATCATTTCACTTCATTAGGTGAAAAATGTAATAAAAAAAAAGACTGATTATAAAATTTTTATGATGTTATAGGTGATAATTTAAATTAGATTTTCATTTTTTGCACTTAAATTTTCGTTTGAATTTATGAACTACTAATTATTTTAACTTTCAAGTTAATTTTATTTTAATTTCTAGACTTTCAAAATTAAATGTCTAATTTAACTTTTCAACTAAGAAAAAATAAAATTATCTCTCGTTTGAGAATTACATTTAAACCAAACTATAATTTACATGTAATCAAATGAATTTATTTTTAAAAATAATTCTATTTTAATTCTAGCTAACATTTGATTTTTTTTTTTTTTTTTTTTTTTTAGTTTCGTAAACTTTCAAGTTTTATATTTTACTTGTCTTAAACTTTTTAAATGTTTTGTTTTAATATCTCTAAACTTTGTATGTAAAGATTACTTTAGTCCTTGGGTTAATCGTTAGTTAAATTATTCAACATAATTATTTTTGAAACTCATGATATGTAGTTTTGAATAATTGTTTTGGTAAATATTTATTTTTCCAAGTAAAAAAAAAAAAAAAAGTGTTTGACTTAGGTTTATGTCAAATAATTTATTTTATGGTAAAATTTAGAGACTCGTTAAAATATATAATATTTTGATGTTAGAAAATTATAACCACTTGACTAAACACAAAGAAATAACATATAATTAACTTAACATGATCGACTGACTTTAACTTTAACCCACAAATAATAATGATTCAATTGATGAAATTATATTTCTAAAATTTCATTGGGTAATTATTTGGACTCCGTCTTATAACCCTTTATTTTTTTTATTTTTTTTTTTTGAAAATTAAATCTATTTCATCTATATTTTTTATAATGATTTGTATCTTTCTTTGAGTATAATGGTAAAATTCTAAGCTAAATTTCAAGAATAAAAATAACTTTTTGAAAGTTATTTTTTTTAAACCGTTGGTGAAAAGTGGATAACAAAGGAAGAAATTTGAAAGTGGAAGTAGTATCTATAGGTTTAATTTTAAAAAATAAAAATAAAAAATAAAATGGTTACTAAGCAGAGCCTTTATTTTCAGATTTTTATTTTTAAAATTTAAGTCATTTCTTTTCAATTTCATATCATCATTTGGATCTTTCTTAAATAAAAAATAATTGAATTCTTAGAAAAATTTTAAAAATATTTAAAAATTTACCATGTTTGGTAACTATTTGATTTTTAGTTTTTAAAAATTAAGTCTATTAATACATCTTATATTTCTAAATTTCTTACTTTATTGTCTACTTCTTACCTTTATTTTAAAAAACTATGCTAAATTTTGAAAATTAAAAAAAGCAATTTTTAAAAATTTATTTTGTTTTTGGAATTTAATTAAGAATTCAATTTTTTCATTTTGAAAAAGGAAAATCATAAGAATTTGAGAGGGAATAGACTTCATTTTTAAAAACCAAATAGATGCTTTTTTTAATTTTAAAATTTAGCTTGATTTTTTTTAAAAAAAATATTGATAAAATATAGTAAACAAATAAAAAAATAATAATTTACAGATGAAATCGATGTTTATAGTACTTAATTTTTAAATTTTAAAAATTAGAAATCAAACTATTATCAAAATTTCCATGCTTAGCATCTGTCAAAGTATACAATAATTAACAGTTTTAATTATTATTGCACATGAGGATGTGCTTGATTTTCTTATATTATCTAAAATGATCAAATATACAATGAATTTTTTAAAAAAGAAATATGTATATATATTCGATTATATATCACAAACCAAACTTTTTCTTTGCACAAAAAATGAAATTAGTGGTAAGTGACCTCAGCCATTATATACATTGATCGTCTCATTGATTTTATTATTTGGACTTGTAATTCAAGAGTGTGTGTCAAGTGGCATTATGTGTATATATTGCTCTCTCAAATATTTGTTGTCCACTTTCCCCAATACAAATCAAATCCAGCATTCCTTTGACAATCTATGCATTATATACATGTGATTTCTCTTTATTTATTTCGATTTCAAACCTTCTCCACAATCAATAATTCCGTCAACTAAAAGAGAATAATTATTGTTCGAGAGTGATTTTAATCGGGACTGAAATCACTTTTCAAAATCACTATAAAATATAAGAGTGTTTAAATGATTCAATAATCCGAATAACACGGACTATCTAACCTAAATTATAAAAATTGGGTTGGATTAATCTTAATTTTGAGTTGGGTTCGGTTAAATTCTTTATATTGTGTTGGATTGGGTTGGATCGGGTTTCGAGTTGCATTTTTAAAATATTTGGTTGACTTAACTCAACTAGAATTACTAATAATATATATATAACTTTAGGGTTTTGTGTTATCCTCCCCTTGTTGCCCCTTAATCTCACGCCTCCTTCCCCTCTTTGATTTCTTTTCAAGTTTATGCATCTTTCTGGCCACATCTCCCTCACTTTTCACCGTCGCCTCCCTCGTTGTCTCTCTCTTCAGTCTTCAACGTGTCCATCAAACCTCCTCTTCTCTCTCAGCTCTCACCGTCATCTCCTTCATGCATCTTTTAGGCCTCGTTTCATATGTCTCTCTCGTCGTCGTCCCTTAGGCATCACACAAAAAAGTTGTCTCTGACTCTCCTTTGTGAGCTCAATTTTTGGTCGTCTGTGTATCTCACTATTGCCCCATGATCTTCTTTCATTTGCATCGTCTTCCTCTTCTCCCTCGATCTTCAATCGTCCAGTGTCGATTTTCATTCTCTCTGACTTTCTTTTTTAAAAAAAAAAAAATTCAGATCTCCTTTTTTGATGTCTCACATTCCAACCTGACAACCCAATCCAACCTAACCCGAATTTTAAAGGTTGGATTGGATACCTCATTCGGGTCATTCGAGTAGCCAACCTGACCAACTTGAGTTTTCTAATTGGTCTCAAAAATCCCTCTAACCTAACCCAATCCAACCCATGTATACCCCTAATGAAACATATTTTTAATCTTTATGAAAATTATATTTAAAAATGTAAATTTTAATAAAAAAATTAATATTGAGTGATAAAAAAACATGATTTAGAGTGCTTTTAAAAATGACAAGCATGCATTCCATGTGTCGTTTGTGCATACATAATGTTAGATTTGAGTGGGTATTTGTTTAGTTTTTCAAGTGATTAATTTTGAGAATAAATCATTTTTTTAAAAAAAAAAATCGAAGCTTTTGATAACCACTCAAAAGAGCTTTTCAAACACTTTTGAATTTTTTATTTAAATAGTTTTTATCAAAAGAATTTAAACTAAAATTACTTTTCTTAAAAATATTTTTTTCTCTAGTCAATTCCAATCCGATGACATTTTATTCTCTGGAGATTAATTTGGTTTAACTTTGGTTCCATTTTGTAGTTCTCGGAGTTCTTTTGCAGTTCTAAATTTGGTTAAATCTCTCAAAAACTATTTTTATTACTCTACTATAATTAATAACTATTTGCTTAAAGAAACAAGTTAATTGAGCTGATAATTTTATTATGTGAGGTATATGTGAAAGATGTAACAGTTGACTAACTCATATATCTAATTAGGGTTTGAGTTGGAGAAAAATAATTAATAAGCTTGTACTAATTAAGGTTTCGTTTGATAACTATTTTATTTTTTAAAATTAAGCTTATATCACCTACATTTTTTATCATAATTAAGTACAATGATAATAATGATTGAATTATTAGTTAAATTCCAAAAACCAAAAACTACTTTTTTTAGTTCTCAATAAATTTGGTTTTGTTTTTTTTAAACTATTTGTGATTAATAGATTTAATTTTCAAAAACAAAAACAAAAAACAAAATGGTTATCAAACCGAACCTAATTTTTTTTAAGATTTCAAGACCACATTGTTCAGTAGAAGAATTTTGCCCTAACTTTTTTTGAATAAAACTTCTTCATCTCCCATGACAAGAGCCTTAATTCGATCTTTCATCTTTACAGATTTAGATACTCGATTCCTGATACGGGAAAAAAAAAAAAAAAACAGTATTTTCTTTTTATGAAAACACACATGAACGTGCAAAACATAATCAAATCATCAATCATTTGGGTTAAAAACTATTGAACTTGAGAGTACTGAAATATTACCCATTTGATTAGAGAATGAAGCTAGCATGACCTCAATATATCAAATTATTCATCTTATCACAAATCCAACTAGAAGGATGATCCATATTTATCTTTAGATTTGTTATTGTTTTGGTGATTTTATGAGAATCACTTTTCTTAGAATCTCTAGGCTTAGGTTTGTTGGCTTTATCAACAAGTAGTGTGTTTGCTTTACAATAAAAAAATTGATGCATGTCTCTTTCAAATTCTCAATGAACTATTTAGTAACATTTCACTCTCTCCAAATATACCCTAATAATAATAAATTTAAAAATAAAAAAGAAAACCTTGACTTCTTTCTTCCCTAAGGAAGAAAAAAGTTGCAGGACTGGTTCTGTTCTTTCATGTTCTTGCTACCTAATATAAACTCATTTAGGTATATCAATTTAAACTATCGACTAAATTTATAATTGTATCTATTTAAATTTTAAATTTTCCTTCAATAAACATCTTGTAGGACTTATAATCTTATTAATTCAACTCTTAAACTTTCACAATTAGTAAATCAATTTGATTCTCTCATTTAAGTTTCAATTATCTACACATCAATTCTAATTGTTCATTTTGTTAAATTGACATTTGAAGAAGTCTATACGTGTGTAAGAGTTGATACATGTCATGGACAATTTTCAAAAATAATCTTAATAAGTGGAATTGATTCATGTATGACAATTTAAGAGTACCGAAATAATTATAAATCTCACACGAAGATTTTCGAACGAATTCTATAAAAGGATACGTAAATGATACACCAACCAAAATTTAGATTTAAATCAATACATTTAAAAAAAAAAAAAAAAAAAACCAAAAGAAACTGTTAGGAAAAGATCAATATAAAACTTGCATGTTTGCTTTTTTTCCTTTTTTCCTTTTTTTTTTTTTGCATGATTTGTCATTTTTACCCTTTTCTTTCTTTTTTTTTTTTTCCAAATAATTCATGGACATGCATGAACAAGAGAGAAAGAAACATTAGTTTAATGTGGAGGTTCCCATGATGAAACTGACTTTATTTTATTTTATTTTTTAAATTATGAAGTGGCTATAAAAAGTTGAATAGAGTTCAAAAACATATGGTAGGTTTAATTTCACTAAAAGGAAAAAGAAAGGAAAAAAACATGATAAAATCAATTATTGTGCCTAAAGAGTTTGCTTAACTAGTGATCCATAGGTCTAAACTAACATATATATTTTTGTTTTCATTGAGTTGATACAATGTTTTAACAGAAATGAAGGGCAATATGTTCACTTATATTGTTTGTGAGATGACATTTGATTGATTGTAAGTCTAACTCACGGCCAAATTTTAGAGGGTTTTTTTTTTTTTTTCTTGTGTTTTCTTCTCCATTATTTGCATTTTTTGGGCATTGTTTATATTTTTCACTAACTTTTAGGCTTTTGTCTAATTTTATCTCTAATCATGGTTCACATTATTGTCCATTTTCCCTATTTTTTAGTTTCTTTATTGCTTAAATCTACCCTCTTCAACTTTTTATATTTTTTTCAATTTTATTGATTCTTTTGTTTTTTCAAGTTAAGTTATATATAAAAAAAATACCCTTTTAATTTTTTCATTTATTTTAAAAATACTCATGTACTTTCAAAAGTGGTAATATTAATTACTTCTGAACTTTCATAAACGTTTTAAAAATATCTTTGGAGTAGAATTTTCTTAGGATTTTGGGCGAAAATGGAGATATATATGATCAAATGACGTGACAATGACCTATAGAACGTAAATGTAGATCACCACGTCATTTTAGATTATCGTCATACAATTTTAAGTCTTGATTTTTATTCGAACTTCTAAAGGGTTTCTATTCCAATGGTAATTTTGAAATGTTTATGAAAATTAAGGAGTAATATTGCACATTTTAGAACTATAGAGATATTTTTGAAACATGTAACAAAGTTTAAGAGAGTTTTGTATCGTCTTTATTTTATTTATTTACTTGAAATATAGAAATATATTTAACGAAGGCGTCGTTATAGAGATATTTAGCCATAATAACACCATCGGAAGATAACTCATTTCAATTGGAATGTGTATGATTACACCACTTTTGAATATTTGAATATTGGCATTGTTATGGGTAAAATTGAATAGAAGGGGTAAAAATGACATTTGACATGCATAATATCAAATTTAACCTTGAAAAGCAAACGGAGGAAGAAAGGGAAGAAAATAGGGGCACTTGAGGAAAGAATGGACAACCTGGAACAAAATGTTGGAAGGTTACTAGAGGTCATGCGACGGTAAGATTGGGACAAGAAAAAGGAGCAAGTTTGTGACCCAGCAAAGTGGAAGGCTTTGATGGTTAAGGAGATAGGGGAGTCACATCCCCACTGTTCAAAGCCAATAGGCTATTGACCCAGGATAAGGACGAGACGGTGAAGAAAAAAGGCAAGGGAGATAAGAATCCCCAAATCTCAAGAGGTCAAGTAAACAAGAGAAATGAGGCAGCCAGGATAGTGGCAAACAGGTTCTGAGGTGTAAGGTCAGAAGTGTGTAGGAGGACCAGAGGTGAGAAGAAGATGAGCCATTGATGGCTAAGTCAGACTACAAAGAAGGGTAGTCAGATGCATAGCCTTCTAGATACTAATTTGAGGAGCTTTCTAAATAAGAAGAAAACCCAAAAAGGGCCAAGAAGAAGCCATCATAGGATGAAGCATCGGAAGATGAGTAGTAGAACCAAAACCGAGATGGATGAGGATTTAGAGTTGAAGACGCTAATTGATCAAGTTGACCCTCCATTCACAGATGAGATTATGAGAGTTGAGCTTCCGTCAAAGTTCAAAGTACCTATCATCAAGCCATATGATGGGAAAAGGGACACAATCGAGCATTTGGATACATATTGCTTGTGGATGGAGCTCCACAGGGTCTGGGATGCAATAAAGTGTTGAGCATTCTCTTTCACTTTGACAAGACCCACAAAGGATTGGTTCTGGAGATCAAAACGAAAATCAATAGGGTCATTCCGAAATCTAGCACGAGCATTTGTTACCTAGTTCTTAGGTGGACGAGATTAAAGAAAGTTGATGACTCATCTACTATTGATATAGTAGAAGCATGGCCAAACATTGTGGGAATACATAGCACGTTTCAATGTAAGAAAGTTACATGTAGAAAGCTAGGCCCTCATAACGGCTTAAGAGATCAAAAGTTCCTAAGGTCATTAAGAAAGAAATAAGCCAAGTCATACGTAGAGCTCATTACACGAGCTCAGATGTACATGAGTGCGAAAGAGTTACTCTATTCAAAGGGGGTAGTCCATGAGTCAAAGAAAAGATCTCCAAAGCCAACAGGTGGAGATCGAAAAGGAAGCATACATAGTTGAAGGCGAAAAGATGTTGAGATATAACCGAGGCAAGGTTGTCATAGCCATTTTTTTATCGAGATTGGTTCATTGTTGATGCCTTTCCAAAGCGCAAGAATTTTCACCAGGAGATCAACTTCATCGCCAACCCCAGAATAGTCATTAGGGAGGTCAAATAACTCAGTACTGGAGGAAAAGTCAGCTTTGCAAGGCACAGTAGAGTTGTGAAATCGAGGAGATTGCCGAAAATAAGCTGGAGTATGATGAGAAGAAAGTGGATGAGTAGCATATTTAGTTGGTCATCCTCGGTCAGGTCAGTGATTTCATGTGAGAGGCCATTTCGAGATGATTCAGTAACATGCGATCCTCTTTTAGGTCTCTTCCCACAATGAGGCTCAGCGGGGAGGCATTCCTGATGACAGGATGAGCTTGACTATAGGGTTTAGAGTCGCAATTCATAATGTGAAGAAAGGAAACATAAAACCTATTCCAAAGGATGACGAAGCAAAACCAACGGACAAGAGGTTCCACTAGCAATCCAAGGACGGACCAAAGCAGAGATCTTCCTCCAAGGAACTCACAGTACGAATGAAAGAGGAAATAACAACAGAGGATCGAAACTAGTGAGAAGCTATAGAAAGAATCAAAGATAGATCAACACAAAAATAAGTGGTTCCAACCAGGAAAGAGGAAAGAAGCTCGCCATACTTTCCAAAACCCGTTGGAACCTCGTAGTGTGTGTTGTCGGACCCATGTTCAAGCCAATTCTAAGTCCTCTAGAACCAATTGTTTTTCCATTTCTTATAGAGGTGAGTCCATTTACTATAACACCATATTTAGAACTTAAATAGTAAAATATTTTACCAAAGGAAGAAGTACAACTCAACATATGGAAAGACATAAACAAAAAGCAAATAAGGGGAAACTAGTCCCATATCTTGACCATAAAGCATAACAACCAATCAAATGGCCCCACTCGTTTGGAGAGATTTGAGCTAGAACTAGGTTAAGTAGGGATAGAAAGCTTTGAGGGAAGAGACGGAGGGGTAAGCGGATACCAAAAAGGAACATGAGTAGGTAAAAGGAAACTTCATCCAGGGGAGGTTGTCTATGCTTTCATTAAAACCAAGAACATGCAAGTGCCATATCTTCAGGAATGTCATACTCATAACACAAAAGCTCGAGATGAGCCTCAGTCACAGAGGATGGAAAAATCGTGGATTGTATTTCGTTTTCAATCTCGAGTTCTTCATAATTAAAAATGTCACCGTCATAAGCAAGGTCAGATGAGTCATCATGTGAAGAGAAGTCATCACCATTAAAAGATAGTGAGTTAAAGTCATACTCATTATCCATGCAAAGAAACAAAGAGAAAGCTTGAGAAAGAAGAAAAATTATCTTTAGGAGAAGGAGAAAAATGTAGAAGAATGATATGTTGTGAGAATAAGGAAGGTGGAAATTTATAGGCAAGAAAAAAAAAAGGCTCGACATGATTATCGAGCCTGAAAAGGCACAATGAAGGGACTAAACAGTACGTGGAAATCGAGGTTGGAGTTGACAAGTGATGAGACTACGCCAGAGACTAAAGGTTGAACCTGACATGACTAAAGGGGAAGAGACAACAAAAATAGAGGCTAGGTTTAGCAAAAGCAAGGTTTGGTAGTCAAGGATGATGGGACGAGACAATAAGGCTTGATAATCGAGGAGGATTAGATAGGACAAGGTAGAGAAGACTTGACATGGAGCGGCAGTCGAGGATGACATGACCGAGTATCAGCGAACGAAACATACCCAAAGATACAATGTTGCTCAACTCAACAGCTAAGCTTGACATAACAAGATGAAGGTGAAATGATTTCACATTAAACAACAACAAAGATGATGCAATTGAGTGTCAACCGAATCAATAGGATGAAATCTCAAAGATTGAGCTAAACATATTCGAGAAAAGGAAAGAAGGATTTTGTTGGGGATGGTATGTCTGAGGCCGACAAGACCATAGAGATGTCAGAGTAGAGGGGACATGAAGTTGAAGCGATAACGGGAGATAATGACAAGATGCCAAAGTCTGCTAATAAAGACGGGCATATTAACTCCATTCAAGTGTAGGAGGAAGAAAATTATGGAACTGGCTGGGTACAATAACGACCTAGCCAACAATCCCAATGAGGCTTGTCTGCAAGAGTCTAGTCCCAAGGAGACAACAAACACCAATGTGGTGGTACACCTATGCTTTTCAAAAAAAAAAAAAAAAAAAAAAAAAAAAAAAAAAAAAAAAAAAAAAAAAAAGCGAGCACAATGTAAATGTGCCACTTAATATTGCTTAATTGTGGTGGATGCATGTTAGGAGCTCAATTGAACCTTTTTTCTTAAAGAAAAAGGTCTCAATTAACACTTTAGGTAGGGCCAAAGAGTCCAAGTAATCTTGGAAGGCCATGTTCGTTATGACAAAATCAGGCCAGTTAAAAGTAGGTATGTCATAAAATGCAAAGCAAGAGGTCAAGTCAGAGGGTAGCAAAAAGTAAACAAGCAATACTCCAAGTTTACATCTCAAGAGAATAACCGAAACTTGAATCCAAACTTGGGAGTGGGGGCTAATATTATGGGTAAAATTGAACAAAAGGGGTAAAAAGGACATTTGGCATGCAAAATATCAAATTTAACCCTAAAAAGTGAACGAAGGAAGAAAGGGAAGAAAAGGAAGTATGGGCTAAGCCATACCACTGCGCTGCCGATGTCGAGCCTAAGGAAATCATCCCGTTTCCTTAGTGGAGTTGGCATGAGCAATCCCAACTCCAAATAGGAATAGGGATAGCGAGAAGTCATACTAGAGAAGATTATAAATAAGGGGTAAAGAGCTTCAGGGAGAAGTAACTAAGAAGTTATTATTTCTTCTAAACATCTAGTTCTCTTACTGACTTAGGCATCATAGCCATTTTCCTTTATTTTGCAAGTTCTCTCTTCCCTCAAGTTACAAATTCATGGTTATTGTCACGTGGAGGCTAGGTACGTAACTCCTTGGCCAAAATTTGACATCAACTGGTATCATCTTCAAAAGAGTTTTGTTAGTAATTTAAGATTTGTTGGATTCTATATTTTTTTCATTATATGAATAATAATAAATAATGATATAAAAATTAAATAAATTAAATAGAGATGACATCACACGAAAATTTATCTAGATTATTTACCATTTCTTTTGAATTTATATCAAGAGAATATATGATGCTGAGTCACTTTAATTAAGATTATTGGTATATGACATTTCTCTTAAACGAATTATACTCATGTATCAAGATGCTAATTTATGTTTAAAATATTAAGTCATTTGGATTCATTCAAGAAATAAATTATTTTTCAAAGTTTTTTATTTAAATATTTTTGATAAAATCGAATTAAAATATATTTAAAAAATTATTTTGAGTAGTTGTCAAACATTTCAATTTTTTCTGAAATAACTTATATTTTAAATTAAATACTTGAAAATGTCAAAACATACCCTATACTATGTTTTTTATTTAAGTTATTTTAATTGGATAAAATTAAAAATTTTAATTTAAAATCAAGTCACTGGAATAAGTTCAGTGTTAATGATTTTTTTCTCTATTATTATTTAATTAATTAAAGGAGAATCATACATTGAGACCAACATATAATGTGACGTGACATGAACTTGCCTTGTCATATGGATTATAAAAAAAATTAAATCATGACTTATTTTCTATATAACATATATGGATTAAATTTTAGATTTAAAATGGGAAGAACAAAAAGATACAACCTAATAATTATTAATTATTTAAAAGAGGAAAAAGAAAGAGCTCAAAAGAAGGTTATCAAGTACTTTAGAAGGATCTCAAATAATGAAATACTTTAATATCTATATGTATTTTTTTTCTCTCTTTTTCTCTTGTTTAGTATAATAACGATAGGGTTGGAATCGAGCCTCTGACTTTTAAAGATGAAAGCCATGTCAATTTATTATTTCTTATCCATATTCTCTTTTCCATTTATTTCTTTTTTATATATATTTTCCTCCAAAAATTGTAAAGTATATAATTTATAGGTTAAAATTACAAACTTCATCCTATAATTTGAAGAAAATTATAATTTAGTTTATATGATTTAATAAAATCCCATATATGGTTCTTATGGTTTGATAAATTTATTGTAAATAATTTCTATGGTAGAAATTATTTAAGAGGGGTTTTTCACAACTTAGATAGTAAATTCAAACTTTTCTATAAATTTATAATTTAACCTAATTTGTACAATAAATTTTAATGATTTTTTTAAACAATAAATTTGAATGATTGGCAGTTTGAAACTTCATTAAAAATTAAGATTGTCATATTTGTAGAGCCTGTGATAATTGTTGATACTGTCAGATTTATGAACTAATTAAAAAAATATTATTTCTATATATTTAATTACTTAATAAGAACAATTTGGTATAAGATCTTGTGGCAAATCTTACTGTTTAGCTTAGTTTTTAAGATCTCTATGATGAAATTATTTACTATTTTATATATTTACATGAAAAATTATGATCACAATAATTAAAACATGGGGCAATAATGCATATTGAAATGCCCTCTCTGCTTTGTTATTATTAAAGAAAAAGTTTTCTGGCAATTGGTCATATGACATATCAAGCCTGTGTATTTCTGTTTTATTATTTATTTAATTAATTAAATATACTGACAAAAAGTATTTACAAAATAGGTTAAACATAGTTTTGTTAATTATTATTTGCTAAATCAATTATTAATTTATAGCCCTGTGATTGTATTATTTAAGATAATCCTGAATTAATAATAGTATGAATTTAAGCTCTAGATTTTTATAAGTGAATCAATTTGGATAATTTGTTAGTGATTTATAACTATCAAAACTTGGTTTCCTTTAAAATCAATTCAAATTCACCTAGATAGAATAATTTTTCTTCAAAAAATCTCATTAAAAATTGCAAGAAAAATTATCATGTATTTCGGTATAAAGAAGTAAAAGAAAAATAAAGAGAGATTAGTAGATAAAACAACTCTCTTGCTAAAAAAAAATAAATAAATAAAAGAATTTCTCAAATCTAATGAAAAACGCTACTATCTATTTGGTTCTCGTATTTATCTTTAATTTACTTTAAATCTTACATTTAAGGAGAAGTCATATATGCATGTGTATTAGTTATGCATTAACAATCTAAAATGAAATTGTAATAGATGGTCTATTTTAATTCACTTGGGAAAGTTTATGAATAATTATTTAAAAAATTCTATAAGAAAAATGAATAAACCTAAAATTTCACTTACGTTTGCTTTTTTTTAGAACAATAATTATAAAGCAACGGATCGAACCTCTAATCTCAAAAGAGGAATGAGGAAGTATTACTTTTATAAAATTTTTAAGACTAAATTATTACACATTTGATAGTACAATGACTGTATCATTATAAACTAAAAGTTCATTGACTATATTACTACTTTTATATGAAAGTCCAAGATTAAAAATGTTTTTTAACCAAAATACTTCAAAGTTTAAATGCATGTTTGGGAGTTTAAAATTGACAAAATCACTTTTGTCATGTTTAAAATTACTTTAAAACAGGTCTTTAAAACACTCAAAATTAATTTAATATTTAATTTTACACTTTTAAATGCAATCTTCATATGATCAAAAGCATGTTTTAATTTTAAAATGACAAAATGGATTTTGACCCTTTTAGAATCACTCTCAATCATGTTTTAAACAAATAAAATTAGGCTAAATTATGTAAAATACCCCTAAACTGTGTACTTTATGTAAAAAAAAAATCCCCTTGAACTTTCAAAAGTTTCAAAAATATCGTTAAGCTTCCAAAATGAGTTAAAAAATACCTTTACCATTAGCTTTGGATGAAAATCGTTAGTGTTTTGTGTCAAAAATCCTTGAACTTTGTGCAAAAAGTGCTAATTTTCTTAGCTTAATTCTGACATGTTTCATGGATTTTATGTGTTTATTATGTTATTTGGTAGGTATAGAGGAACTAAGAGGTAGAACGAACCACTAGAGCAAAAATGGGATGAAAATGGATCCAATCGGAGCTTCGTAGCATGAATCATGAAGAAAGAGAGTGAAATGGCAAAAATGCCCCTGGCATTGGTGCAACGGTGTCATACCAGGCACTGCGCCTGAAGACAAAATCGCGTAATTTGGGGAGTTTTGCGATGCTTCAAACACGAACGGACAAAGATGCGGGTACCCCCACATCGTAGCCTCCTAGACGCTACGTGTTGGGGTTGATGCCCTAAATCTAGTAAGGTCCTATAATTTGTAAATATTTTGAACAAACTCATTGTTTATTTAATAAAATATATGATATTTTATTCCATACTTTAGTTGCATTAACCACAAACCAATAAACTAACATCCAAGGTTATCTTGTAGCTTAAACATATATGTAGAGATATACGGGTGGATCATGTTTAAGTGATAACCTAAATAGTCTGTAGTAGATGGATAAGGTTGGGTACCTTATCCTTGTGACACTACGAGTATGGCTCGCTTTGTAGATATTACAATTGTTGTAAAGTGCTACAAATGATCTGATCCTGATCATTCATGTATAGATATGTGAGCGGGAATATTCTATACAAAGGAGTTTATATAAGACCGGACCACGAAATGTTTAGTCTCATTATATAATGTCGTTTCATAATAGAGACTTACATTTCACCAGGATGGCCATAGGTAACATGACCAAATCGCTGACTCAATAAGCCTACCATTTTGGGGATTCATCTAATTGGGGAGTTGGGAACACAGCTATACAAGAAGAAATTCATTCCTTCCCCGAGGTCAGGGTAAGTAGATAAATTGCTCCCTTAAAGGTTGATTCTGAGGCTTGAACAATGTGGTGTCACACTCTCTCCTAGCCCGAGAGGAGTTTAATCATAGTTGAACTATGATCTATTGTTCATTAGAAGGATAAATGGTACTTAAAGAGTTAGATGTAACTATAGGGGCAAAACGATAATTTTGGCCTAGCTGTACTTACGAGCAATTTTTTAATGGTCATTATACTGTTGATTGGTTTATCCAATGAACACAGAAATATATCTGTAGTGTGAAAAGTGTAACCATCAGTCTTTAGTGGAGTGTCTGACAGTTAACAGATGGGGTATAATTTAATTAAAGAGTTTGATTAATTATTCATGTGCTGTTGGAGCTTCAAGCTACAGGTACATTAGGTCTCTTTGGTAGCTCAATAGGATTAAATGAGAATTAGTTTTTTGGATTAATTTGAATTGTTCAAATTAATTGAGGGATTTAATTATATAAGATATAATTATATTATTTTAATTATATATGATATAATTATTATAATGTATTTGATACATTGTAGCTCTATTGAGAGGAAATAAATATTTGGATATGATTCAAATATTAATTATATGAATTGGATTCATAATTGTTAAATTTGATATAAATGTGATTTATATTAAATGTCATATAAGAGAGAAAAGAAATTATAGGTCATATTGTATATGATGCAATATTAAAACTATAGATTATATATTATATTTGATATAACATATAATTTAATATATATATTATATGATAAGTTAGTTATCATATTTATATATACATTAATTGTTATTTTAATTTAAATGAGGGAGGGAGTTACAACTCTCTCCCCTTCTTTTCTCTCCATCCACATAAGTAGGTAGTTCCTGTATTTTTTTTGCTTTTGAAAGAGAGAAGCTAGTCTCCTTCTACAAAACTGTGAGGGTGACGAAAGGTTATGTGAGTTTTGAGTTGTTGGTGAATAATCTCAACACTTCCTCCTCTCTTCTAAAAAAAAATAATAATTTTTTCCCTCATCCCAAAATAGCTCAAGTCCACTACTCTTGGGTTTTCTACCTAAGAATACCGAGGAAGTCATCGTAGTGTTCATATCTTGATCGAGGGATTCTTGAAGAAAGTCTTCAAAGGTAAGGATTTCTGAAACCTAAAGGGGTGTCTGTTTCAAGGGTTGGGATTAGATGGGTTAGGCATCCTAATCCCAACCCTTGAAACAGACACCCCCTTAGGTTTTAGAAATCCTTACCTTTGAAGACTTTCTTCAAGAAAGGTTAGGCATTCTAAGCCCAACCCTTGTTTGGGCATGGATTTAGGAAGTCATCACTTCCTACAACATTTTCCCATGGATTTGAATAGTGTTTACTACTCAAACCCATGGGTTACACCCTCATTTAAAAAAAAAATCTAGGAAGTACGTTGGCCAACCTCCGAACACCACCTTTGGTAACCACCGTGGCCAACTCTAGTCACCTCCCTTCAATGATTGCCATCGGCCAACTCTGGCAGCCACCTTCGGCGAATGCCACCGGCCAACTTCGGTTACCACCTTCTGCGATCGCCACCGACCAACTCCAACGTCATCTCCTATGACCGCCATTGGCCAACTCCGGGCGCCACCTTGGCGACCAACACCAGCTAACTTTGGTCGTCACCTTGGTGATTGTCGTCAGCCGACCTCTAGTTGCCATTAACCAACTTTGATCACCATCGACCAACCTCTGGCAACCCTCTTCCCACCTACATTGGAGAAATTCTAGCCACCAACTCCATTGGCCGCTCTCCGACTGCCACCTCCGGCGACCGCCACCAACCAACCTTTAATAAAGAATTGGAATACATGCATTTTTTTTTTAATGAGTTTTTATCAAAAGTGTTTAATTAAAAATGAATTTTTGAAGGATATTTATTTCTAAGTCATTCCAAACACGTTGATAGACTACAATTATATAGTTATATTTATATAGGTTATATGTGTAGAACTATATATGTTTGAAAGCTCTAGTTTAATTTAATAACATTTTAATTTTTTTGTTAGTCAATTTAACTAACTTGAAGACTTAGAATCATTTTTTAAATGTAAAGATTTAAAATGTTTAAAATAACTTAGCGACCAAATAAAAATTAAAACTCAAAATTTATGATTTTTTTATTCCTCAAATGTAATTTGATAAGAAAAAAAGTATAGTTTTTCAATAATTGAATTTAATATTAAAATACTAGTTTGTTTTAATTTTAAGTCAGCATATTATGGTAAAAAAAATCAATCATTTTCAAATTAGTTAAAGTGACAAAAGTCTATGAAATTTTATTTCAAAATTTAGTAAGTATTAAATATCAAATTATTAAAACAATAGATTAAATAAAATTATAAGTTTAGTCAAAATCTCTATTTCATTTTTTTTTTTAAAAAAATATTCTTCTAATATTTTTAGTTTATTTTAAATTTAACTATATTAAAATAATTAAGATGACAAATTCCGACTAATCTAAAATCTAGCCGGTGATTAAATACAAGGAAATATTTCACAAACTAAATACTTATAAATTTGCACTTCATTCCCAGCCTACTTAAGTCTGTACTCCAAACACAAACTTCTTAAACCCAGACTTCCAAAACTTGAACTTCAAACACAGTTTTCTTAAACTCAGGCTACCTAAACCTTCTAACCTAATCCCCCAGGCTTAATATTTTCAGGTTTAAGATTCCAAACCTATGTGCCAAACACCCTCTAAGTTTCTTTTTATTTAAGCATGTTGTAATTAATTTATATAAATGCATAATATGTTCTTCCTTTTCTGGAAAAATTGAATTCCATGAGAAATGGAAATTGGGACGATCCCACTTCCACTCAAGGTTCCTTTCATTTTGGGTTCCTTAACTACGGCACGACGTTGGAGGTCTAGGGCAAAATGAAAGACCAATTATATAAATAAAATTATTGCCATTTTTTAGGTCATTCTCTTCATCTCATTTGACCTCCAGTCGATTTTCTCTCTTCTTCTACTCCCTTTTCCTTCATTTTCCCTTCGTTTGTGGGACCATTATAAGAAATTTTTTTCTCGACGCCAAAAAACGCGTTGGGAAAAGACATTTTTCCTAACGGTAAATATTATGTCGGGAAAAGGGGGTTTTTCTGACGATATTTTGCAACACCGTTAGGAAATAGTGTATTTTTTTACCCCAATTTACTATATTGTCGACAGAAATATTGGGGGAAAAATTTTGGACATTTCTATACAGTATTGTAAATGACAGTTGAGAGAACCAAGAAGAGTCGATGCCTTTATAAGCGTCGAAAAAGGGTTATAAAACCCTCCACTTTTCCTCTCACATACCTAAAATTATTCTCTAAAATTTATTCTCCCATTTCTCAGCCGCCTCCTACCTCAAACCATCTTTCCAACCATCTCCACCCCTCAAACCCTCTACCCAACTGCCAACCGCCCCCCTCAAGTGATCTTCCCAACCACCTTTCCCTAACTCTTTCCCTGGTTGCACCCCTCCCACCCCCAATTGGCTGCCCTTTTCAAACCCAGCAGCCAGAACATCTGCTATTGACCTCAACCTGTGTCGCCGTCATAGTTTTGCTCCATAGCAGCTGCTTCTTGAATTCGTCCACCTCCAGCACTGTTAACCTCATAAAGTAGGTTTTTTTTTCTTTTGCTTAGTTTAAAGATTTGAAAATTTTTCTTTTAATTTTATATAAGAGACTCTAGTTTAGTTGTGGAACATAGAAAGAAGTAACAAATGAATGTAGAGAGCTTGTTAAAGGTCGATTGATGGTAAGATGGTCATTTGATATTTTACAATTTAGATATATATGTGTGTAAGTGTGTATTATATAATCATTTTTAATTCATAACCATTTCCAATTTGACTTTTTCAACTTGTCAATGATTTCATTGATTAACAGATGCAAAATTCGTTCAAAGAGTATAGGTCGGAACTACACAAACATTATAAAAAAAAACATGCAAGTTCTATAGAGACACGAGCACACCCACCTGACCGACTTAAAAATGCCATTAAAGATTGACAATTTTTATGCACTAAGTTTGAATCTAATGAATGGCAAATAAGAATTGTGTGTTTTTTGCACTTTACTTACATTTGCATTACTCCTTCTACATTAATTTTTTGTTTTATTAGAAAATGGTGGAGATTAATCAAAAGAATCGGTCAGCCCTAAAATTCACTCATACAGCTGGTTCCAAGACTTTCATACACATACAAAAATCCACAGTAGAAATAAAGATCTTTATTTATTTGATTTGAAAGAAAATATTAATAATATCTTTTATGTGATTTTTTTTTACAGAAAGGACCCAACGGTCAAGCAATCGACCCAGTAAAGTTGTTTAAGCATACACACTCTAAGAGTGATGACTCATTTATTAATCAGGTCACTAATGATGCATACGTAAGTTTTTATTCCTTCAATGTAACTTCATATGTATAAATATATTATACAAATATTTGATTAAATCATTGTTGTAGAATTGAATGGTAGGGTTGGAGAGGCCTCCACCCAAAAAGGGTTTGAACCAATATCTGGAGAAGAGATAAGCAAGCAGGTGTTAGGCACATGAGTGGGTTAGGGGCCAAAGTCTAAAAAATAAAGAAAAGAGAACCCATTATTGATTACATCAAATATAGATGAGCAATGAATCAAGATACAATCTTTGAAGGCCAAAGTGGACGAAATAGAAAACAAAAGACCAACTAAGATAGATAACTTGAAAACCATGGTCTTACAACTCATGAAATCAGAAGGAGATAAATCGAAATAGGTATGAACTCTTCCACTTTTGTGGTAAACTAATTAGAAAAATGTATATATTGTTATCCTACAGTTATGGTAACAACATAAAAGTATAGTTATATTTAAGTTTGAGCTGAATTTTAATATTTTTTATATGGATAAATGAAATTTGATTTTTCTTAGTTTAAACATTGAGTTTTATATTGAGTTTAATGTTGATATAAGGGTAAATTTATATTGAAATTGCCTAAAGTGCATTTTGAATTTTCTTAGATTGAATATTGAGTTTTGCATTGAGCTTTATATGGTAACAACATAAATATATAGTTATCTTTAAGTTTGAGTTGATTTTTAATATTTTTTTATATGGATAAGTGCATTTTAAATTTTCTTAGGTTGAGTATTGAGTTTAAAGTTGGTGTAGGGGTAAATGCATAGTTATGTTTAAGTTTGAGTTGAATTAGTTTAAGTTTTACATTGGGTTTGAGATTAGTATATAGATAAATGTATAGTTTTGTTTAAGTTTTATATTATTGTTGCTATTTGTATATGGGTAAATGCATAGGTATGTTTGAGTTAAAATTTATATTATAGTTCATATACTTATATCGAGTGAATTATGTGGTAGCATTAAAACTATTTAAATTTTTATTTTGTAGGTAGCTCGAAGGACTAGCTTCAAGATGCATCTTTGGACGAGCAAAAGGTTGTAGATTTGTATTTTGTAGATTTATAGTGTTATTTTGGTGTTAATATTTTGTGGATATGATGTACTGTTGAAGATAATCTATAATGTTATTTTAGTGTGAGTGTCTTAATTATGTAATGTTGAAGATATATGTAATATTATTTTAGAGTTAAATGTGGATGAAAATTAATTAAATGTCGAAGATTTAGTTTATTTGACTACATTTGTAAGATTTAAACAGGTTTGATATTTAATAAATTACAAAAATTTAATTTAAAAAAAGCCTATCCTCACGCCAAATTTAAAGACATCGAGAAAAACAATATATCATAAATTATTTTTTTAGACGTTTTCCGACGCCATGCTCATATATCTTCAGGAAAGGTAACCTCTCCTGATGCCCAAATATGTTAGTGTCGGGGAATATAGCCTCTCTTGACGAAACCTTAAGGGTTTTAGCATTGGGATAAACATCATCCACAAAATTCTGATTTCTCCTAATGGTCGAACTATAGGCGTCAAAAGAAGTCACTTCTCTCGACCCCAAAAAACCAAATTTCTGGTGTAAAAAAAAAGACATTTCTTCCGACAGTCATAATCTAGCATCGGGAGAAAGCCTCTCCACTTTTTCCGTCTCAAAACCTTTAATTCCTGACGAAGTAACTTTTTTGCGTTGGGATAAGGATTTCCCAACGAAGCTATCCCAATGACCTTGCCGACGGTAAAAAAAAAGACGTCAGGAAAGCCTTTCCCAATGTTCTTGTGGCTTTTCTTGATGATTTTGGCCGTCGAGAAAGGACAAATTTAGTGGATTTTGATGATTGTAAACCTCATCTTGGTCGGATTTAAGGAAGTGAGTTGCTAGCTTAGGGATAGGTAAAACCCGTGGATCCATTGTGAGGATTTTCTACTTTTATCTATATTTTTTTAATTTTCTGTGGTTCTTGGATGGATTTAAATTTCTATGCTTAGATGTATGTTAGGTCTGATCAACCTTCATTCATTCTTTGTTAGGCTAGATAAATATATATACATGCATGTCAATCTCATTAGGGAAAAAGTCCAAAGCATGCTTGTTGTGAATTCGAGGTTGTTTAGAATAATTCTTTTTCACATTGCATGACTAGGATAATTCAAGAACACAATCGATTAGTAATTTTGGCTATCCATGTTATAAATTGTCTTAGTTGAATCTATCGAGCTTAATGCGATTGTTTGCTTGTTATGAATGCTATCGAACCCAAAAAACTAAGCAATTAGTCTAATTAAGAAATTAATTAAAGTAAATGTGAGGTTTTCATGGACGTAATCGAACTCAGTTAATCATGGATCTACTTTGATCAAGTGATTAATTAGTAATTAGGGCGCTTGCCTTGGCTATCCGGACAAGTTGACTAAGCACATTAAATCGAGAGAGATAATCCTTAGTAATTTTATGATTAATAGAGCATTGGGTGGATACTTAGTCCTAAGTTAGGCATTTTTACTTTTTGCGCTTTCTAGAGGATCGACCCAGACTTGTCGTTATTGCTTCGTCATTGTAATGGCAGTGTTTAGTTCGATATTACAAATGTACCAAACTTGCCGCTATTGCTACGCATCATTGCAGCCCAAATCAAGGCAATGTTTTACAAGCCCCGGGTGAAAGGATCAAATTCCATAGTGGAAGTGTTGTGAACGCCTTGCATCTCGCAATTCAATTTTTACATAAACAAATTAAGTATACTAAAACAGAATATAGACATGTAATATAGCATGTTTAATTAATTTAGCACAACTAAATAACACTTATTTAATTTAATTTGCTCATTAATTAAATAATTATTTATAAATTAAATCTAATTTATTGTACATATACTTAATTATCATAAACATCGTATGTATATGTGCAATATCTCTCTATTAGTTAATTCTTTGTGAATCTAATTCACTTGAATTAAAAATTGAATCTTATTCAAATATTACTTTCCAATTTAATTTAAATTATAGATCATATCCATAATTGATTATATATTAATCACATTGATATATGGTATTCTCAAATTAATATGAACAATTCAAATCATCCCTCTTAAATATCCTCTAGTGAGTTAACAAGGGGACATGGTGGACCTGTAGATCAAAAGCTCCAACGATATGAGATTAATTGACTAAATTCATTAACCAAGTTAATCAATATTCGTTAATTGTGGGTACACTCCATTAAAGACCACAATTGCACTCGTATCACTACAGATATATTTTTGTGTCCACGAATATAGACCAATAACAGCAAGTTAGTTCTTCACGAGTATTCATAATTCCAAGTAGGTCAAAATACCATTTTACCCTTGGGTTACCCTTGACTCCTTAAGTGTTGGGATTGGTGTCCTAAATCTCTTGGATTTTCATAGTTTGTAAACATTGTATAAACAAATTGTTATTAATAAAATAATTTATTTTATGAGCATACACTCAATCCAATAAACTAAGATCATAGATTATTTTATGAATTTAAACAAGTATGTAGAGACCTATGGATGAATCTTGTTTAAATAATAACCTAAATGGTTTGTAGTAGATGGATAAGACTGGGTACCTTATCCTGGTGACACTACAGATACGGGCCGCTTTGTAGATGTTACAAGTGTTGTAAAGTGCTATAAATGATCTGATCTTGATCATTCATGTGGAGACATGTGAGAAAGGGTATCTTATATAAAGAGTTTGTATAAAACCGGACCACGAAATGGTTAGTCTTATTATCTAACACTGTTAATCATAGAGACTTACATCTCACCAAGATAACCATAGGTGACATGACATGAATCCTGATTTCGAGGCTTGAACAATGTAGCCACACCCTCTTCTGGCCTGAAAGGGACTTAGTCATAGTTAGACTATGACTTATTAGTCATTAGAGGAATCAGTGGTACTTAAGAAGTTAGATGTAACTATAAGGGCAAAATGATAATTTTCGTCCAGCTGTACTTACGAGCAATTTGTGTGGGGTGATCGCACTGTTGATTGGTTATATCCAATAAATATATTTGTAGTGCGAAGAGTGCAGCTGTCGATCTTTAGTGGAGTAACTAATAGTTAATAGAAGTTGGGTAATTTAATTAAAGAGTTTGATTAATTATCCAAGCACCATTGGAGTTTCAATCTATGGGTCTATAAGGTCCACTCTATAGTTTAATAGGGATTTAATTGAGAATTAATTTTGGATTAATTTGAAGTGTTTAAATTAATTGAGAAAATTAATTATATATGATATAATTAATTAATTATGTGATATAGTTAATATAATGTATTTGATACATTATAGTATAAAGTATTTTGAGAGGAATTTGAATATGATTCAAATACTAATTATATGAATGAAATCCATATAATTAAATTTAATATAAATATAATTTATATTAAATACCATAATTAGTTGAGAGGAATTAAATTTTGAATATGATTCAAATATTAATTACATGAATGAGATTATAATTGATTTTAGTATAAATGTGATTTATATTAAATGTCATGCATTGTTGAGAGAAAATAAAATTGTAGGTCATGTGTTATATTTGATATAACATATAGTGTGTATGTGTGTGTATATATAATAAGGTAGTTATTATATATGTGTATACTATTATTATTATTAATTTAATTTGATGAAATTAATTTTAATTAGAGGGAGGGAGTTACAACTCCCTCCCATAATTTCTCTGAACAAAAAACGTGCAGTGTGTGGTTGGGAGGATGATTCAGTCATCTTCTTCCACCAATTGTGGATCTGAGAACTCTCTATGTAATTATCTCTAAAGAAAATTTTACAGAGAAGAAAATCTTCTTTTTTCCCTCTCATCTGCTTCTTTCTCTTCCAAATATTGGGTAGAGCCCACAACTCTTGTCATATTCTCAACCTTTGAGAATACAGAAGGTTCCAGTTGTGGTGGTGTCCTGATTAGAGAAGAGATTGAGGTCCGTTCGAGGGAAACGTAAAGAATTTGGCTTCAAGAGTATGTAATATTTCTTCCCTTTCTTCCCATAAAAAGCATGTTGTAAAATGTAGATTTATTTATGCATAATCTCTTCTTTCTGTATCATTCTGTAATTTGGAATTCTGTAAAACTAAAATTGGGATCGATCCCTGCTTCCACACAGAAACCTTCAAACGTTTTCCATCATTAAGTACTAGTGCTCCTCTAATGAACTAAAGAAACTCTATCCAAGAGTACCTACGAGCAGAAACGGATCTTTCCAATTAATTGTGACAGAATTCCACATATACATTCAAACATACTAATATGCATTCATAATGCTAAATCATGCTAAAATAACAATAAATGCGAGATCGAGAGATTATATCAGTTGAAGACTTGTTCTTCACAACAAATCTCATTTTTGCTGAGACGGTAAGCTATTGCTCAGCAAAACTCAATCGTCTACCTCAAATAGCCTCCATACAAACAGAAGGAAATAGGGATGACACCACCACTCAAAGCCCTTAGTATTCTTGGAGTGAGAATCCAAAGAGTGGGATTTGTTTGAATTTGGTAGAGGGAAGGAGAAAGAAAGATCATATATAACGATCAAGCAACTGGGAGATAGGCTCATCTATCATATAGACAAAATGCTTGATCGTTTAGGTGAAGTATACGATCGTGTAGGAAAAAGGTAAGCGATTGTTTAAACGATCGTGTAGGAAAAACTAAACGATCGTCTATACGATCGTTTATTAAATATCGGGTGCTAAACGATCGCTTAGGAAAAGGTAAACGAACGTTTAGTAAATATCAGGCACTAAACGATCGCTTAGGAAAAGGTAAACGATTGTTTAGTAAATAGCGCGCGCGGGTGTAATCGAAGCGATCGCTCAGGATTATCGTTTAGGTAAGTGATCGTACAGATTTTCTAAGCGATGACACTCTTCAATACAATGTTCGCGTATCCCATGCTTAACACACCGTGAGCAATTCAAGCGTCTCAAAGTGATCTTTCAACTTACTCATCCGTTATGAAAACAGAAGAGACATCGTCCTATTACCTATTTAACCGTCCAATTAATAGACAATGAATATGATCACATCATATTCATAATTTATGAATTAATATCATATATTAGTAATAGTATTTTTCCTCCACTAGATATAAATCATATTTATATCCAATTTCTTTCAAATTAATATATCTCATACATAAAGTTAATTATATCATATATAATTAACTAGTTCAATTATATCATATATAATCGAACTCTCTCTTGTCAATTTGAACATTTCAAATTGACCCAAAAACTGACTCTCAACTTGTATCCAAGCTACCAAGGGGACCTTATGGACCTATGGCTCGAAACTCCAATGATACGAGAATAGCTGACTAAACTCTTTATTCATGGTATTCACCACCCGTTAACTGCCAGACATTTTACTAAAGATCGACAGTTGAACTCTTTTTACCATAGATATATTTCTATGTTCATTGGATATAACCAATCGTCAGTACGATGACCTTTCACAGATGCTCGTAATGACAGCAGGCCAATTTACTGTTTTGCCCCTGTAGTTATATTTTACTACTTAAGTACCCTTGATCCCTCTAATGAACAAAAGAACATAGTCCTACTATGTGTGAACACCTCTCGAGCCATGAAAAGGTGTGTGGTGCCACATCGTTTAAGCCCCGGGATCAACCCTTAAGAGAGTAATCTATTTACTTACCCCTGCTTTGGGGAAGGAGTGAACTTCATCTTGTAAAGCTGAGTTCCTAACTCCCAAATCAAAAGAATTCCCAAAGTAGTAGGTTTGAGTCGGCGCTGTGGCCACTCATACCCATGCAAATCAAAGGACCACCCTCAATGGTAGGTGTTCCCAACTTACTCAGGATTGAGGTCATGTTACCTATGGTCATCCTAGTGAAGTGAAGTCTCAGTCATGAACAAAGTTATATAACGAGACGTTAACACTTCGAGGTCAAATCTTATACAAACTCTTTGTATAGGACGCTCCCACTCGCATGTCCCCTAGAATGATTAGGATCAGATCATCTGTGACAAGTCATAACACTTGTAATAATTCCACAAAACGGGCCGTGTCCGTAATGTTACCAGGATAAGGTTTTCCTCCTATATCCATATACTACAGACCATTTTGGTTGTCACTTAAGACATGATCTACGTGTATGTCACTACATACATGCTTAAGTTACATAAAGATAACCAAGGATATTAAGTTTATTGGTTTATGGTAAAATAAAAAACATCTAGATGTGCAAAGTCAGAAAGTGAAGTAAATATCTTATATATTATACATAAAAAGTGTTCTTACAAAGTTGTTTACAAACTACAGGACACGAGACTTTAGGGCACAAACCCCAACAATCTCCCACTTGTCCTAAAGAGAAGTGGGGAATACAAACAAACAGGTACAAAACAATAAACTAGGGTGTAAAACCTAGTGCAACAAAATCTCTCACTTGTCCTTGTTCAGCCGCAGGTGGTCCTGTAGACCCATACTTTGAAGGTGACCCTCAAACAATGTAGTCGTGAGAGCCTTCGTAAACGGATCAGCAACGTTTTGCTTCGAAACGACTTTCGTGACGATCACGTCTCCTCGATGCACTATCTCGCGGATTAGATGATACTTCCGCTCTATGTGTTTGTCGCGCCTGTGACTCCTGGGTTCCTTGGAGTTCGCCATAGCACTACTATTGTACAATAGAGGGTGATGGGCCTAGACATATCTAGAACAATTTCCAGCTCTGTCAAAAACTTCCTGAGCTAGACGGCCTTTTTAGTAGCTTCACAAGCCGCTACGTACTCGGCCTCCAACGCGAAGTCGGCGATGCACCCCTGTTTAGTGCTCCGCCACACTACAGCTCCTCCGTTAAGAGTAAATACTGACTCTATAATGGACTTCCGAGAGTCCTTATCAGTCTGAAAGTCATAATCCGTGTATCCAATAAGGATCAAATCCCTAGACCCATACACAAGCATGTAGTCCCTCGTTCTCCGAAGATATTTGACGATATTCTTAACTGCGGTCCAATAACCCTGGCCTGGGTTAGATTGATACCTACTGACTATTCCCACAGCATAGCAGATGTCTGGCCTAGTGCAGAGCATCGCATATATTAAACTGCCAATGACAGATACATATGGGACCCGTCACATTTCCTCAACCTCTTGAGGCGTCTTAGGACACATGTCCTTAGACAAAGTGACTCCATGCCTGGATGGTCGTAGGCCCCTTTTGGAGTTATGCATCAAGTACTTGAGCAAGATTTTGTCAATCTACGATGCCTGAGACAATGCTAGCACTTTATTCTTACGATCCCGAAAGATCTGTATACCCAGAACAAACTAAGCCTCTCTCAAATCTTTCATTTGGAATTGGGTCGCTTGCCAGTTCTTAACTGCAGTCACTAAACCTACATCATTCCCAATGAGTAGTATATCGTCTACATACAACACTAAGAAAGCTACTGACCTGTTGACTATCTTCTTGTCAACACAAAGTTCATCAACGTTTTGGTCAAAGCCATATGATTTGATCGCAGCATCAAACCGAATATTTCAAGATCGAGATGCCTACTGCAACCCATAAATGGACCGATTCAGTTGGCAAACTTTTTGTTCTTGACCTTGGGTGATGAATCCTTCGAGTTGCATCATGTAAATGGTCTCCTCAAGATAACCATTCAGAAAAGCCGTCTTGACGTCCATTTTTCATATCTCATAATTATAATACACGACAATGAACAGGAGGATGCGGATCGACTTTAACATAGCAACAGGTGAGAAAGTCTCCTCATAGTCGACTCCCTCCACTTGGGTGTAACCCTTTACCACAAGTCGAGCCTTGAAGGTTTGCACCTTCCCATCAGCACCTCATTTTCGCTTGTGGATCCATTTACAACCTATTGGTCTTACCTCATCAGGCCGATCTAGAGGATCCCATACTGAGTTGAAGTACATTGACTCCATCTCGAGATTCATGGCTTTAACCCATTCATCCTAGTGAACATCCTTCATTGCCTTTTGATAGGACAACGGATCCTCAACGTCGCCATCTGCCACCATAGCTAGGATTTCCGTGAAACCCAGATAGCGATCAGGCGAGTTCGTAACCCTCCCACTGCGTCGATGTTGCCTCAACTCTTGAGGTGGAACCGACCTACCAAATGAACTATCATCAACACCTCTGGTTAATGAAGCAGGTCCTTTAATAACTCTTGTTGAAGTTTCAGTAGTTTCTTTGGAAAGCTCACTTAACACGACTTTACTACGTGAACTGTACTACCCAATATGATCCTCCTCCAGGAAAGCAGCGTTCGTGAAAACAAACACCTTGTTTTCGGACAGATCATAAAAGTAATCTCCTCGTGTACCTTTGGGGAAGCCTACAAAGAGGCACAACTTTGATCGTGATTCCAACTTCTTGGGATTTTCCTCAAGCACATGTGCTAGGCAACCTCATATGCGAAAGTGACGTAAACTAGCTTAACGCCCATTCTAAAACTCTAGAGGTGTTCTTGCAACACTCTTAGAAGTAACACAGTTGAGAATGTATACCACAGTCTCTACTACGAAACTTCAAACTGAGTTCTGTAAGGAGGCATAACTCATCATCGGACAAACCATGTCCAACAAGGTTCTATTTCTCCTCTCCGCTACACCATTTTGCTGAGGTGTACCTAGTGTCGAGAGTTGGGAAACGATTCCAAGTTCTAATAAATAGTCTTGGAACTCATAATCCAAAAACTCTCCACCTCGATCTGATTGAAGTGTTTTAATTCATCTATCCAAAGCATTCTCGACTTTAGCCTTAAATAATTTGAACTTTTCAAAAGATTCAGACTTTCGTTGCATCAGATCTTGAGTAATCATCAGTAAAACTGATAAAGTACTCATAGCCTCCTCGAGCTCGCACATTCATAGGACCGCAAAGGTCAGATTGTACTAATTCTAGAGGCTCTTTGGCTCGATAACCTTTTCCAGTAAAAGGCCTTTTAGTCATCTTATCCTCAAGGCAAGATTCGCACACTGGTAAATAATTTTCTTCTAACTCGCTTAGAAGATCATTCTTCACTAATCTCTCAATCCTATTGAGATTGATGTGCCCTAATCGAAAGTGCTAAAGTTGGGCATTTTTTTTTGGAGAAACTCGTTGGCGTTTAGATTGAGTTATGACAGATTTAAACATCTCTATGTTATAGAGGGAACTTAAGGCTAACGGTCTTAGCACATACAAGATATTTTCCAGTTTAGTTGTACAAACTTCAACACCATCCTTATAAATAAACGTTTTGTTCAATTTAAAAGAAAGAGTGTAATTGCATTGTAATAGACACTTTACAAAAATAAGGTTCCTTTTTAGTTCAGGAACTACAAAGACATCTTTTAATACAAGAAACCTATTCTGTAAAGATAACTGGATGCCTCCCACTTCCACAGTTGAGACGACATGCCCGGTGCTTACTTGCAATGTCATCTCAACAATCTCCAACTGTCGCCAGGATCTAATCCCCTGAAAAGAAGAACAAACATGATTAGTGGTGTCCGAATCAATTATCTAAGCGGAATCATCATTCTCCACTAAACAAGTGTTTAACATAAGTAAATCACATTTACCTTTGTCTGTCTTGGTCTTAACCTTGGCTGCCTTCTTTCCTTTCAGATAACGAGGACAATTCCTTTTCCAGTGCCCGTCTTGATTACAGTAGAAACATTTTCCTTTTTCAACTAGCGGTGGACTCTTCTTCTGGGTGACAGGTGGCAGGTTAGTAGGCGCATTCCTTTTCCCTTTACCACCCTTCTTCTTCTTCCTCTTTCCAGAGTTAGAAGTTGAAAGTGCAAACTTTGTTCCTGAGGTCAAACCTCGATAGAACCTTTTAAAAGACGAGACAACATTTGCCTCACCTCCCTTTTTCTCCTTACTTTTCAGCAAGGATTGGTAAGTCTGCAACTCATTGAGGAAAGTAGTAAGGGTATAGTCCACTTTTTTAAAAATCGTATTGCTAACAAAGTGGAGGAAGCTTTTCGGCAATGAATGCAGGATAATGCTAACCTGACTGCCCTCATCGATTTTAGACCCATTCATCTTCGTCACATTAAAGTGGGCCATCATATTTAGCACATGTTCACGAATAGAGGTGTCTTCTTTCATTTTGAAGTTGAAGATGTGTTTTAGAAACTCATGCTTGAGCTGTCCAAACGGCTATTCAAACATTTCCTACAGGGACTTCATGATCTCACGTGTTGAGAACATGGGCTCATGGTTCTTGGCTAACACATCACTAAGACTAGCCAAGATATAGGCTCGGGCCTTCTTATTTTCCCGTGTCTAACGCTCGTACGCCGTCGAACATTTCCAGTAGTGTCTTGAGGTGGAATAGGAGGACATTCCTCCATAAGGACAAACTTCAGATCCTCGATGATGAGTATCATCGTGAGCATATGTTTCTAACTTGAATGGTTTTTGCCATTCATTTTTTCAGTGCTAAGTAAACTGATAGTGGCTGTAGCCATTTAAAATCACTGTTGAAAAAACGAAAAAACTTTTATAAGACTTTGTAAAAACCACATTTTTAACCAATTAGTTTTAGCAAAACAGATTCCAAGTTTCCTAAGTGATTAGACTTCTATTTTGCAATGATGCCCCAGCGAGGCAGGACAAATGTCACCGATGGGGTGATCAAATGTCTCTTCACTAAGATTAGACATTCTTAACTATTAGGCAGAACCAACTCTTGGAACTGAACCTAACAGCCACCATTTATTCGGTTCAGAACTGTTAACCCTTAACAATTTCGCGTAAGTGTAACCCCTCGTTTTCGGCCACAGAGTCCCGCCCTAATGCACTCACCGTAGGGAAAAATCAGATTAGGACAAGAGACTAAGTAACCTTATCCTCTTATAGGAGATAAAATAAAGAAACGCGCAAAACAGCCCATATAGGGGGAAACACCAGGGGTGCCTCGAGGCGATGCGTAGAAACTTTATTTAATCCAACAAGAGAGACAGTGGGATACGCTGTCGCAATTTCCGCACCCACTTACTATGAACATTCTCTCTATCCACCTTGATATTGACCTACCCAAACACCATCCTTTAGGAGGAGACTCCCAGAGTGTCATGAGGCCAAGGATAGATCTCACGGTATGAACTATGGGGGAGAAACGCGAGAGGTGTAAATGAAGCATCAAATGCCCCAAGTACCTTCCACTAAATGTTCTACCTAGGGGTTTATTAACCTAGAAAATCTAGCTACTGATTATAATCTAAGTCATTTATTAAGTTTGCTAAAAACCAACTTTTGTCTTTGAAATAAAATAAGTCCAAGTAGTCACATTAAACTCTTTAATGAATTGTCCTTAACATGCAAGCCTGCATCAAATCTATCTAATTCACCTTTTAGGTAGGGGTGTTCCGTTGTCGTCACCTTAAATACCCCAGCCTAGACAAAACTTGCCTTTGACAAAAGGTCCCTTATAGATAGGTTTGCTATATTTTAACCTTTTACTAATTATTTTAGTTCTAATTTCATTTTATAACCATTTATAAAATAAACAACTAAAACACACATGCCACATAACGAAGTATTTATAACGCTTATAAATATTACGCTAAATAAATAATGCATACATAAATATAACCCTTATATTATATGATGCATGAGCATGCATTAATGTAAATCAAATCATACTTCACTAAATCATAACACTTATAATAAAGAGAATATGCATGACCAATGCATAACCTAAGGTGGGATTTATCTATATGTGCATACGATATGACATAAAAAAAAGTATAAATCACATGTATAAAACCACGGATTAATGGACCGGGATGAACCAATACAAAATCGGAATGAGAAAACTATCTATTACATTATTCTGCCGAGCAAACTGGTTCACAAGCGAACTAGGTCTTGAACCGTCAGACGAAGCTTCCATCATTTAGTAAACGCCTCCAGTAAACGATCGTGTAACGCACACTAGACGATAGCGCAAAAGCTCACACAAGCTAAACGAATGAGGCCGTGAAGCCTGATCGTCTAGACGATCGCATAGTACGCGAAAGGTAAACGATTTACCACGCTATTACTCCGCAATCATATAGTCAGTAACTAAGTGATGAGACTTGTTGAGCTATACGATCGTCTGGTGCGTGCGTGCGTTAAATGAAATTCGAGCATCTGATACTCAGCTATTGTCTACCTCATCGTCTACACGACACGACCAACGCTTGATCGTCTTCTTCTTCCAAGAACAACAACCCTTGCTCTGAATTTCATCTCGAACGACTCAAGACCCAAACTAACTTTGAAATTATAGACTCAATAGCAATTAATTGTGCCCAAAAACGTAGGGGCCTCTACAATTAACTTGAGAATTCAACAAATCGAGGTTACATCCCAGAAAGCTCCATTAATCCACACATCCACAAAAAAATTAATAACTAAAATAGAGAGTAGACATGTTGCACCCACCAAGAAAGTAAATGCAACTCATTTGCAGTAATGAATTGGAATATCAGAAACCTGGCTCTGATACCAATTGAAGAAACTCTTATCCAAGAGTACCTATGAGCAAAAGCATATCTTTCCAATTCATTGTGACAAAATTCCACATATACATTCAAAATACTAATATGCATTCAGAATGCTAAATCATGCTCAAAAGAACAATAAATAAGAGATCGAGAGATCATATCAATTGAAGACTTATTCTTTACAGCAAAACCCAATTGTCTACCTCAAACAGCCTCCATACGAACAGAAGAAAAGGGGATCACACCACCACTCGGAGCCCTCAATATTCTTGGAGTGAGAATCCAAAGGGTGGGCTTTGTTCGGATATGGTAGAGGGAAAGAGAAAGATAGATCGTATACAACAATCAAGCAAGTGAGAAATAGGCTTGTCTATCATATAGACAAAACGCTTGATCGTTTAGGTGAAGTATACGATCGTGTAGGAAAAAGGTAAGCGATCATCTAAACGTTCGTGTAGGAAAAACTAAGCGATTATCTATACGATCGTTTAGTAAATATCGAGCACTAAACGATCGCTAAGGAAAAGGTAAATGATCGTTTAGTAAATATCAGACGCTAAATGATCGCTTAGGAAAAGGTAAACTATCGTTTAGTAAATAGTGCGTGCAGGTGTAATCGTTAAGCGATCGCTCAACATTATCGTATAGGTAAACGATCGTTTAGGCACTATCATATAGGCACAGATTTTCTAAGTGATGACACTTTTCAACACAATGTCTGCGCATCCCATGCTTAACACACCGTGAGCTGTTTAAGCATCTCAAAGTGATCTTTCAACTTACTAATCCGTTATGAAAATAGAAGAGATGTCGTCCTATTACCCATTTAACCATCTAATTAATGACAATGAATATGATCACATTATATTCATAATTTATGAATTAATATCATATATTAATAATAGTATTTTTCCTCCACTAGATATAAATCATATTTATATCCAATTTCTTCCAAATTAATGTATCTCATACATAAAGTTAATTATATCATATATAATCGAACTCCCTATTGTCAATTCAAACATTTCAAACTGACCCAAAAACTGACTCTCAACTTGTATCCAAGCTACCAAGGGGACTTTATGGACCTATGGCTCGAAGATCCAATGGTACGTGAATAACTGACTAAACTCTTTAGTCACGATATCCACCATCTGTTAACTGCTAGGCATTCCACTAAAGACTGACAGTTGAACTCTTCTTACCATAGATAAATTTCTATGTTCATTGGATATAACCAATCATCAGTACGATAATCCTTCACAGATGCTCGTAATTACAGCAGGCTAATTTACCGTTTTGCCTCTATAGTTATATCTTACTCCTTAAGTACCACTGATCCCTCTAGTGAAAAATACAATATAGTCTTACTATGTGTGAACAACTCTCGAGCCATGAGAAGATGTGTGGCGCCACATCATTCAAGCCTCGAGATCAGCCCTTAAAAGAGTAATCTATCTACTTACCCCTACTTTGGGGAAGGAGTGAACTCCATCTTGTGAAGCTGAGTTCCCAGCTCCCAAATCAGACGAATCCTCAAAGTGGTAGGTTTGAGTCAGCGCTCTAGCCACTCACACCCATGCAAATCAAATGACTGTCTCAAATGGCAGGAGTTCCCAATTCACTCAGGATTGAGGTCATGCTACCTATGGTCCTCCTAGTGAAGTGAAGTCTTAGTCATGGACAAAGTTATATGACGAGATGTTAATACTTCGAGATCAGGTCTTATATAAATTCTTTGTATAGAATGCCCCCGCTTGCATGTCCCCTACATGAATTATCAGGATCAGATCATCTGTGACAAGTCACAACACTTGTAACAATTCCACAAAGTGGGCCGCATTCGTAGTGTTACCAGGATAAGGTTTCCCTCCTATATCCATATATTACAGACCATTTTGGTTGTCACTTAATACATGGTCCACTTGTATGTCACTACATACATGCTTAAGTTACATAAGACAACCAGAGATATTAAGTTTATTGGTTTGTGGTAAAATAAAAAACATATAAATGTGCAAAGTCAGGAAGTGAAGTAAATATCATATATATTATACATCACAAGTGTTCTTACAAAGTTGTTTATAAACTACAGGACATGAGATTTTAAGGCACAAACCCTAACATGAACAACTTGTTTGTGGTTCAACCAATAAACAAAAACCCCTCCCAAGCCAATGAGAGGGTAGGACCCATTGTTCAAGTCTCGGAGACACCACCTAAGGGAACACTCATGTACTTACTCTTAAGGAGTGAATTCCATTTTGTAATACTATGTTCCCAACTCCCCACTCGGTATTGTCCCCAAAATTGTAGGCATATTGGATCGGTTAACTAGTCACCCTCACCCATACAAATCAAAGAATAATTCCTCGTGAACAGAACTTCATAATATACCCAGGATTAAGACTAAGTTGCCTAGGTCATCCTATTGAAATAAGAACCTAATTAGTTAACGGTGTTACATCTAGTGGTTACTATTTCACGGTTCGGTTTTATGCAAACTCATTGCATAGGATACCCCTACTTACAAGTCAACTACATGAATGCATTGGATCATTGCATTTGTATCCAATACAAAGTGGCTTAACAGGCAATTCAGTCTTATGCAAACTCATTTCGTATCTATAGTGTTACCAGGATAAGGTACCCAATCTTATCCCTATACTATGTATCCTTTAGGCTGTATCTTGAACATTGATCCCTGTATGTCTCCATATACAGTTCAAGACTTATAAGACAGCCTTGGATGTTAGTTTATTGAATTTAGGGTTATTAAGACAAAATAGACAAACGATCACAAACAATAACATTTATTGAATTAACATTTATAACTCTTTATTGATGACGGTTAATTAATAACATTTACTATCTACGAGTTTTAGGGCATAAAACCTAACATCGGAGTTATCTATTCTTCCCCTTCATAATCATGAAGCTATATGCCAATGAGTGTTTGATGGAGGATGAGTCGAAGGTACGTGTCAAAGGAATTATCACAAACAATGTCCTTTAGAGGTTGCTGAAGGATTCGTTGCATTAGCTTGAAGCGCTTAAAGCCCAAAAGCAACCCTCTTAATCTCAGACTACAACCTCCTCGTAGCCTTCCCATCCCAAAAGGAGAAAATTGATGAAAAATGACTTTGAGTTTCGAAGGCTGAGTCTTAATGAGACAATGTACGAAGATAAAAAAGATTAGCTTGGCGCACCTTTTTCTCGAATTGAGGAAGATAGAGATTTTATCCTTTTGTCTCCTTGGGCTGAATAACATGCAAGGTCCCCTTCTCCCCAGCAGTTTAGGCAAAAGACTCTCTCTTCCCTGTATGAAGAAGAAGTGAAAGGGTAGTCTCTACCTCTACTTCCCATTGATCTGAATGAATGGATTCCTTCTCCCCCGCATCCTGATTTGCGAGAAAAGACTTCGTGTGCCTCCTCCTGAAGGATTAAGAGAGAGAATGCCTAAAAATTATTATAGATCTTTATTTAAAATAATTAGGAAGATTCAGTTAAAAATTTATTAACTTGAAATGAAATTCATGAAAATAAATAAACTTCGCGTTCAAACATTTACAAAATGCATTATCCTAAAAGTTTTAAAATCTAACATCTTTGGATGTAGGATTCTTGTAAAAAGAAGCAAAAATCGACTAAGAAAACAAAAGTTGCAGGCATGGACACATAAAGAGAATCATATCAACTTCAACCTTGCACGCGAAGAACCATGCATTGACAAGAAATATGCAGAGTAGAAAACGACAAACGCATGGGCACTGGATGTCAAATCAAGACGTAAGTTGGTAGCTGATAACGGGCAGAAATGCACGTTATTACAACGTAAAGATATAAAATAATGTAGGATTGCGACGGTAAAAATATATAAAATCGTGTCCAAAAGCATTAAATTG